>NC_059435.1:40979240-41246740 GCF_021028975.2 Sphaerodactylus townsendi
AAAAATTAATATAAGACACTGTCTTATATTCGGGGAAACATGGTAAGTATGAATAAATAGTGTCTGTTAGCTTGAGTTGAAAAAGGAGGAAGGTTTTGCTGTACCATCAGTCAAGTCTTTAGATTAATTCATTCTTTTTTCCTTTTTTATTGTATCATTTGAATTTTACAGTTTATAGTATTTTCCTTACAACTTCCAAAAGTGCCATTTTCAAACGATTCAACTTTTCCCCCCCTTTCTCCCTCCCCCCATTACTTCTTCTTCATAGTTTTGTCACACAAACAGCAGTAAGTTCATTCTCTGTAGCCTCTTCTCCCATATTTCTTCATTGACTCGAGCTTCTTTCATCCAGTCCACATATATTATCCATATCTTCAAAATTTCATTCTGTTTATCTTGCCACGTCTTATTTTTGAATAATATATCGAAAATATCAAGTGTCACTTGTTCCCCGATATATTCTAACCATTTCTGAAGTGTCCATTTTTTTCTTTTCTTTCCAGCCCAAGGCTATTGTTGCATGTGCTGCTTTAATCATTATTTTATACATATAACTATAGATTAATTCATTCTTAGCTCCAAAAACAAAATTTCCACAAATGCAAGTTAATATAGACATCATGACCTCAGAAAAGATTTACAGATCTGCTATACAGATTTGCTATATTTTTCTTATTTCCCCCAGTCTTCTCTTCATATCCCTCCAATCCTATAAGTCCTTTCTACCACTTCTTTTCTCTATATCATCCTCTCTCCATGAAACTTTTGGATTACATCATGACAACTGTGTGGTAGAAGTCAATGAATCATCTTTGCTATCCCTGGGAATGGAATGGAACAAAGCATTTTATAACTGTTGGAATAGGCGATGTCTGGTGGACAAAAATAGAGAAGACGATCATGCAGGGGACAGCAAGTGGGTAGTTAGACAGGATATATTTACTTCAGATTTAATTCTATTGAACTTAAATTGGTTCACAAATGTGAGCTGCTGTTCTTCTCCATGTGGTTGCCAGGATAGTATCTTTAAAAAAAAAACCCCAACAAAAAACCCTGGTCCATGGACCAATTCAGAATTTTATTTGGTTCTATAAAAATAGCATTTTCAATGTATTGTTGAAGGCTTTCAAGGCTGGAATCACTCGGGTGTTGTGGGGTTTCCGGGCTGTATGACCATGTTCCAGTAGCATTTTCTCCTGATGTTCTGCCTGCATTTGTGGCTGGCATCTTCAGAGGATCTGATGGTAGTAAAGCAAGTGGAGTATATATACCTGTGGAATGGCAAGGGTGGGAGAAAGAAACATTTGCATTGGTTAACAAGTGTAAAGGGTGCAATTAGCAAGTGTAATTTGCATGTGTTGAGTGGAATCCACCCTGGGCATTTTTACCATACATCAAGGGAATCACTGATCATATAGGGAAACTGATAAAGAAACACAACCTCCAAACAATCTACAGACCCACGAAAAAAATTCAACAAATATTACATTCAGCAAAGGATAAAAGGGATCCTCTAACCTCTGCAGGAGTCTACCGCATACTGTGCAGCTGTGGACAAATCTACATAGGGACCATGAAACCCAGTGCCCAAACATGAATCAAAGAACATGAAAGGCACTGCAGACTAATTCAGCCAGAAAAATCAGCAATAGCAGAACATGTGATAAACCAAGCTGGACACAGAATGTTATTTGAAAACACAGAAATTCTGGACCACTCTGACAACCACCACGTCAGACTTCAAAGTGAAGCCATTGAAATCCACAAGCTGATGAACAATTTCAACAGAAAGGAAGAAACCATGAAAATGAACAAAATTTGGCTACCAGTAATTAAAAACTAGAATCAAGACAATGGTTAGTGAACACCACCCAGACACAGGATGTCTCCAGGCAGGAGGCAATCAAATGGATTAAAATGCCAGGCAACTACTATGCAGATGCCCACACTAATTGATTATGCAACTTCATTGTTACTTACATATGCTAAAATGGGTGGATTCCACTCAACAAATTCAATTGCACCTTTTACACTTGTTAACCAATGCAAATGGTTCTTTCTCCCACCCTGAACATTCCACAGGTATGGAATGTGGAAGCCCCATAACACCTCATAACATTTTTAGTTTGTTTCATAGATAATTTTTTTGAAGAGGCTGGAATTCGTAATTCTGTTACCATGGTGCTTTGGATAACCTTAATAAAATAATGATGACAGAATAAACAATCATGTGTTGAATTATGTTTAGATAATATACCTTTACAGCTATGGCACCTATTGATCATGGGGCCCATTGAGCTGTTAGTCATGTGACAAGAATACCTATAACATCCAAGTCATGTGATAGGTAGTGGGGAAGCACAAGTTACTACTATGGTTTCCAGGCCAGGGTCATGGGCAGTGGATTAAAGGACTTGGGGACAGAAAATACAAGCCAAACAGGAGATTTACCATAGTGAGAGAGAAAAAACAGTGGAGGGACTATTTCCACCACTGAATTATGTTGCTTCACTGTTCTGCTGCTCTTCTTTCATGCCTCTAAGCACAAAGATCCTTTCTGTCAGAAAACCTGAGATTCCCATTCCGATTTTGGAAAATAAGTTAAGACACTCCCTTATCAGAAGCAAAAGGTGTTTGTCAATAGTGTTTCAGCTATTCATTTTCAAGTTATGCAAACTGCCATGGGCAAAGGATGTTACACCTAACAACTAGTTGCCTAACTTCTATGCATTTGCAGAGGTTCAGAACCTGAAAATGTGTGCATTATTTGCTGGGTTGCCCATTACCTTTTGTACCAAGGCAAAAATATTTAGAGAACATTTTGGCCGCTTTATGCCAATGAACTGTGATAGCAAAAGTTTCATTTAAAAACAAGTTTCCTATTATATTCTATCATTCTTAGTTGAGAGCCCAGCAAGTCATGAGATTCATATGTATCAATCCAGAATATATAGTTTGGGGACAAGTTGCTTTGAAATACTTGTGCTTATTTCTATTGGTTGTGTTTGTAAACTCTAATAGAAAGAACACACTAGATATATGTGAAATTTAAAAACAACTACATGAAAATGAACTTCTGATAGATGATAACCCATTTTCTTTGGGCATAGTTTTTCAAATCTTAAGTCAAAGATTTCTTAACCAATATTTTTGGTTTAAACACAACACTTGGCAAAACGTGATGTCCTCAGGTTGCATGGGCTATTTTCCTAAAGTAAATTATCTTGGTGGAAGGACATATTCATTACACGGTAACATTATTTTGTTCTCGGTTTTGGATACAAATTCCCTTATCTGGCTATGCTTTTGAATTGAACAGTGAAAAATCGGTATCTACTTCTTTGATGGCACAACCAAATGGACTACTTTTTAAATTTCAGGAACGTTATGCATTCTGGTAACATAGAATAGTTTTAAGTTTGGCGGAGTATTTTTCACTTTTCACCGTTCCTAACTGAAAAAAATCTACGAATAGCTTCGAATCCCCCCCCCCCCCAAAAAAAAAAAAAAAAAAAGGCAATTCATCCCGTTTTCGGGAATGGAATGATGTGTGAATACTAAATCGCTGTACAACCCCCATTCTCCCAACCCATTTTTACATTGAAGTTTTGCAAGAGGGTAAAACAGCATAGATAAATGTCAGGGATATTACTTGGACTTTAAATCATTGAAATTCAGAGTAGCTGAAATGAATGGTTTCCGCTAGTATTGTCTTCTTTATTTAGAATCGGCGGAATCCCGATACATACATGGGCGCAATTGTGAGTTGTGATTGGACGTCATTTCGCCCAATCCAGACGGCCGCTCCTCCTTAACGAAAAGAGGGGCGGTGGTGGAGAGAAAAACGCCCCCTTATTTGCCTGCATAATTTCAAGCCATCTTTTACTTCCCGTTACTGCCTATTAAAGCTGCGGAGATACTTCTGGCAACGTAGGAAGGCGTGCCAGTTCCCCAGCAGAGACTAGTCCGCGCTAAATGATTTAAACAGATGCGAAATATAAAGCGTCCCGTTCAACCCCGAACGCTATTTGCATGCAATCCTACTATTGGCTGGTCACTACATTTAAAGGCGGGGTTTTCAATGTGACGCGAGCAAAGGGAGGTGCTGAGTAAAGATCAGATTACAGGAAACCGTAAAACTTTGAGCTATTCCGATTGGACAGTCGACGTCACTGAAAAGGCGTGCTAAATCAAAGCAGTGGCCGGGGAGGAGAGACGGACAGTGACCGCCTCCTGTGTGGACTGGACCAACCTAGATGTTTGACGTCACGAAGCTAAATGCATATGCAGCAGTAGGCGGGGATTGGGCGTCAGTCTCCGCTGGGCGTCCCTTGCGCGGTGCTGCCTCCTTTCCAGTTCCCCTTGTTAGGAAAAGCTAGGCAGGCTATAAATATCTTTTCCCAGACTTTATGGCCATCCGTTTGCCTGCAAGCCGTCCAGACGGCCCCCTCCTTTTCTGTCTCCTCCAGTGCCACCTTAATTGATCCGCTGTGTGGTCCGGCTTTCAAAGCTCAGCTTTCATTCGGGCCTTTCTGTAATTCAACTCCCGCCCTCATCGTTATTAATAAAATACCCGATCTGGAACAGATGGAAACAATTAGCCATCGCCGCACGATTGGGAAAGGTTGGAGGGGGGTGGGGGGTGTTGCTAATCTTTCTAATCTTATTAGCTTAATGAGCCACGCAGCGCAGGAGGGTCTATTTCCTATGGATCAAAGGGAAACCCAAGCAAGAAAAATAACCCACCGGGCTTCCTCTTCTTTCGTTCAGGGAATTGGAAGTCGTTTCATTTTCAAAAGAGGCAGGAGGAAGGAGAGACTGCGAATATTAGACAAATCCGCAAATCCTGCCAGTCTTTTCACGGATGCCGTTATCCGGCTGAAAATGTTCACCCAGCCGTCGGTTGTACCGCGCAGAGCTTCGGTCTCAGACTGTGTGCCAAAGCGAGAAGACCGTAGTCTTCACCGGACGCTCATGAAAACAAAAGTAGCCAAATCTGCTTGGTGTACATTTAATACGAGCTCGAAATAAAGCGCACGAGAGCGCGCGCGTTTGCAAAGCCAGCTTGATTAATACAGCCATTAGCGAAAAGCGCCCCACCTCCTCTCGGTGTGGGGTCTATTAGGGTCCAGTCGGACCATTTATAAAGCTTTCTGATTTATCAGATGCGATCTCGGCGGATGCCTTCTCGACACGCCTTCAAAGAGTTAACTGGTCTATTATCTCGGTGTTGCGTTTCAATATCCTGCTCGCGCTTTGCAACAACAACAACCACATGAAAGGGAGAGGAAATCGAGGCAATTGTCTTCAGCTGCGACGACGATGTCTGTGGTCTCTTGACCCGAGGGTTGCTTTGGGTTTTAGGGGCAAAAACGCTTATTATCTGCAGACTTGCCTCTCCCTTGCCTGCCCTCTCCCTCCCCGCCATAACTTCTCCCCGCCATAAATTAAAAGCACCGTAGCCTGTGGTCCATTACGGGGAAGTGTTACCTCGGGGGCTCTGTCAGGGGTTGCTGCCCTTTACCGAGCCACAGGGCTCTCTGTATAGACGGTAAATATTTGGACAAATTAAATGGGTATAAATATTGCGTTCTGGATACACTTTGAAAGTAGTCGACTGCATTATCGTAATGGGTGAGTGGGCCCCAGATCTTGATGAATGGCCCCATTCAAGTCAACATATGAAGTTACTCTATACCGTTGAAAACAGAACGCGAAGCATCCTGCGCCATCGCTTGGCCCCTCAATTTCCACCCATGCATTAAAATCATGGGACGCTTATACAGATAGCATTAAGGCTATATTCATGTATTAAAATAACGGAAAGTGTATACAGATGACATTAAGGCTATATTCAGTTCACCAACCCAAATTCCAGTGGATCTTGGCCCAATGAATTGCCAGCAAAGAAAATCTGTTTTTATGGTAGCAGAAGACAGTGGGATTCACAATAGCCAGAGCCTGTTTCATGCAGCTGTCGTTATCAAGTTTGGCATTTGAGACATAATATTTCTACACCAAGCATATGTTTGTCTATGATGAGGTAAATATTCTATAGTGAAATCCATTCTTTGGCCTAACCAACAGAAAAGGAGGTGACTATTTTATTTTGCAAAATCTAATGGGACATTTTCATCCCAGTAGATTACATTTTACGGGGGAGGGGGAACACTCCAGTTTCCAAATGATTTCTGTGCGGTCGTTCTGTCTCGAGTAGTTTTGGTTCGAAGACACTGTTGCAGGTGTCAATGTGCAAAAAAGGACAAAGTTGAGACCGATTGCCTTCTGCATGGTGCCCCCCCCCAAAAAAAACTACAAAGGAAATCACACACACACACACACACACACACACACACACACACACACACACACACACACAGAGAGAGAGAGCGAGAGAGAGAGAGAGAGCGCGCTACATATTACTGGCCAAAGCACTGTACTTTTAAATTCAAGATTTCAACGGGAGGTTATGTGCTTGAATAAGGCTGTCAGCCTCTGAATGGAAATAAACTTCACCGATGGCCTTGAGATTTGCCCCCGGATAATCGAGAAAATTGTAGAATCATAGAGTTGGAAGAGCCCACCAGGCCATCAAGTCCATCCCCCCAGTCATGCAGGAACACACAGTCAATACACAATATGAATACTTTTGGGGGTGTGTGTGTGTGTGTGGAGGAATCTTTATATGTTCAAAAGTCATTTTTTGTACTTGACTAAACCCTGGAAGAAAAGCAACTCTATTATCTGTTGCTAAGATTTCCAATGCTTTTAAAGCACATTTGGTCTGTTTTGTATTTTTACTCAAAAGATTAAAAAAGAGAAAGAGTCGAAGTGATACAGCCGGAAATGCCCGAGATCCTGAAGAGCCCTACTCGGATACTTTTCCATTACTCAGAGGAAATACATTTTCAGACTCCCCTGTATCTCAGAATGAGACTTATTGTAGGCGAACCCTTTAAAATATGCATTTCAAAACATTATTTCCATTTCTTTATTCTTGGCACATGAAAGACGTCTAGATGTTTTTTTAAATACTAAAATTTAAAGGGTCGTCCATATCCCGTTTCAAAACAACAACTTAAGAAGCCGTGACACCAAGCTTAATTTATAAACGAAAAAAAGGCATTATACTGACAATCGTACAAAACAGCATGGACATTTTTACCCTTTCCTGCAGGATACTTACAAGATACTAATCACATGCAAGTGAGACTACTCGGGACTAGAAACTTGAGGCGTGTTTTGAAGATCGAGCCACAACCCAAAGAAACTGCACTTGAAATGACTTTCCCCTGCTGACTCCACACTCATAGGACTAAAAAACCCCAAGTATTTCACTTGCGAATTGGGCTTTAAGCGGCCCGTTTCTTGTGGGGTTCCCACCCCCCACCCCTGGCAAGCCATTCTGCGGGTTCGGGACTTCCTAGGCCCCCAGATCTGTCAATCCCATTCTCTAGCTGTATGGTCTAGAGTAGAAATAAACCGAAGGGTCCTGTAGCGCGTAGCCTGGAGTTCCCCCAGCTAGTGGAAACCCCGGGATCATTCGGGATGGGGGAATTCAGCGCATCCTTTGCTGTTCGAGGCCATCGGTGCTGAGTGGGTAGAACGGGCCTTACTCCCACCTAAGAAGCGCGGCGGTGGGATCCCCGCCCCCCATGCGGTGCCAGACTCTCCCCCGTCTTCGTGGGGTCCCCCTGGCCAGCAGTCATTTGGGGTGGGCCACGGCCGCTGCCACTGGGCTTGGAAAGACTCCCCAAGCGAACTCCCCGAGCGCAGGGTGAGCTTTCCAGATCTGCAAAACGGGGGGCGGGCGGAGGATGTTTTTAAAACAGGAGGGGACAAGAGGAAAGAAAAGCCGTGAGTCTGCCAAGTCCAGCTCAGTCCTCCAGCAAAGGCTGCCCGGGCCGGCCAAAGCACAGCTACCCGCTTCTGCATCCAGGGGCTTCAAGGGGTTTAGAAGGGCGTGGCGCTCTTGTCTTGAGGATGGCGTCGCGAAACTTGGAAACAAACAAACAAACAAACATCCTCCGGAGCCCGAGTCAGCCAAGGGGGAGCCCAACTCCACCCCTTGACCGGCCCGGCTCCATCCCGTGAAAACTGCCACGAGCCTCTGCTTCAGCCCCTATCGGAGGTGGATGAAAATCCCGCTGCCTTGATCAAAATCCCTGTTTCAACCACCGCGGCTGCTTGACCCGCCCGAGTCCGACCCAGCAGCAGGTCCAAGGCAGCAAAGCTCCGAGCAAGCCAAAGGCAGGTCTGGGGTGGACGCGACATCCGGGCAAAGTACAGGAAAGTATCAGTCTGAAACCCCCGGGGGCCAGGGAGGCCGCCTCGACATGCTCCACATACATGAATGTTACTTGTAAGTAAGGGCCGTGGATAACAGGACTTTGGATTCCCCCAAACATTCATTTGGATACCAGGTTCTCTCCACCCTATCCTCTTGGCTCAGGGCGGCTTACGAGTAATACGTAAAACATTAGAAATCGAAACCAAACAGATGGGGTTGTTTGGATCCCACTCCCCAGTTCGTGCGTCCGGGATCGTGCCCAGGCTGCTGTCCGAAAGACCCTTTCGTGGGAGTACACGCCAGGCCTTGTAGTCTTCTTCAGGACCGCTCCCACAAAGCGCCGCCCTTCTCACTGGCAAATCTCCTCGGGAAGCAACAAGGTGTTCCTTGAGAAATTTCCCTCTCATGCTTCTTTTTAAAGCAAAAGTCCCCCTCTGAATTTGTCTTTCTTCAGAAGATACACGTGTTGTGAAACTTAGATTTGTAAACACAGGAAATGCCCACTCGAAAATTAGATGAAGAGCGCACCATCCCACCCCTACCCTCACGGAAATGATCCCATTGACTTAAACTGCTGTAAGATGCGCCTGACACGTCCCGATTTCAGCTACTCAAGAGGAAGCCGCTTTGCTTAATGGAAGTTGAGCAACAACAGACAGAAATATTTTCTTGAGGAAAGTCCTCCTCTCCACTGACTCAGAGGGGCCTGATTCAACTACTGATAACGGGAGAGTAGACCCCCCCCCCCACATTTTTGTTGTAAGCAGCCTTGAGTCTTCCAGAAAAAGGCGGGATATAAGTGTAATACATACAGACTGCCGGAGGAAAGAGCGGATGATTGAGGCCCCCGTACTTTCGGCATTTAGTTTGCTCCAAGAACTTATCAGGGCGGAAATTGGTAAAAATTACTTCTGAGTTAACATGGTGAGTGACAGTTGTGAGGTTCAAGGCATTTCACTGATTCGAGAAGCCCTACAGTTTATGCTCGTTTGCTCGGAAGCAACTTCCCCAGTTCAAAAAGGCAGCCTTGATCGATCAAACGCCTATTGCTTTGGCATCCCTTGTGGCTTAGCCAGGCATTGTAGGCTGTCCTGCGTAGTGCGGGGCCACCCCAGCCTAAAGTCAGAGGGTCTAAACTCAGGAGTAGACTGGAAAAACTCTGCATCGCGTTGCGCCGTATGTAAATTCAGGCCCGCAGGACGGTCAAGGAGGATTTTAATGTTAAGTTTCTAGTCCTTATTGGGACCAGCGTCTCCATAGTTCCTTTTACGCAACCTCCCACACTGTCCACCCACACTATGCCATGGTGCATATTCGGCTGTCTAAAACACTTGCACCTCGAAGATACTCTTGGATGAACAGCCTTTTTCAAAAGAAGCCTTTCTTTTCTTTTTTTAACGTAAAAAGATATTTGCAAGAGACCTCCGCCGCCTTTTCGTAACGAACTGTGTAGTTACACGACAAAGCTTAGAAAAACGGCATGTTTGCATTTTTGGGATGCGTTCGGGAGCCCCCCACCCGCGAGCGTTCCTTATTCGCCAACATCAAGGTCATGTTAGAGAGGGCCTGAAATTGGCGAGCGATTTCTGAAAAGAACCGTGCCTAATGCCTCGCTTTTTTTTGTTTTTTTAAATTATTATTATTATTATCTGATATGGCCTCCTGAGAAGTCGAGTTAAATTACATGCGACAGAAATGATACACCTTCAAAACCAAAAAAAGGCAGAGCCCTCTTCCTGTAGGGTTCCCCCCCCCCCCCCACATTTATGGGCTCGAAGAGCCGCCAAGATCACAAGGGCGCTCTCAGACGGGAAATCATTTCGATAAACCTTCGGCTATTCTCGGTAATCTTTTACTGCTTGATGGAGCTTTGCAAATCTTTAACACGCTGTAACCCTTTCAAGACGAATCGCCAGACAACATTTCGGTGTTAGATTTGCCTTCGCGCCGTCGGGTGGAAGTACGATTTCCACGGTGCCCGCCTCGGTGGCTGCCAGTTTCGGGCCCTCCCCGTGTCTGTTGAGATTTATGAAACCGGCTGATTGATTTATGAGCATCACATACCCCAAGAGCGATCTGTCAAAAGGAGCAGAACTTTACCCGGCTGCCACACTCCGGAAACAAACACAGGGAGAGAGGGGAAGGGCATTTCAAAGCACACACACCCAACCCCCCCCCCACACCCACTTTTGAGTGTGAGGTGGGTTGGATTAATGATTGATTCTCATGCGAGGCAACCCCCCCCCCCCGCCCCGCTTGTCGCCTGGCTGGCCTTTGAAGTTCTCGGCTGGTTTGGAGGTACAGGACAGACAAGCGATCGCGCGCCCTCTGGTGGTGAGAAGCCAGCCAAAGAAAGCGAGAATTGTCGCACCGCACAAAGCACAATCCAACTCTGGCCGGAATAGATATTTCCCATCACTGACCGTTGGCGTTGAGGGCTCTTCTGAGCGCCTTTAGTGAGAAAGAGACATTTTCAACCTTCAACATTCACCATGAGAAGCGAACAATTCTGGGCTGGGGAGTTTTTAGGGTCATTGGTTTTTAGGATCATTTTCTACCTTCCCGCTCTTTGATTAATTGCTCAGTAATGGCTTGGCTATATATCCCAGCGCCTGCCGGATAATTCCAGTCCTCTCCGCGCTCTTGTTATAAATGAACACACACACCTCCTTACGGAGCGTCTGCTTCAGCTGTCCCGACCTGTACATTTTTATCCTTTGAGGAAATCTCACTGAGTTCAATGGAATTTACTCCCAAGTCAGTGCAGGCAAGTCAACTGCTTAATTAGGCTTCCTTTTCACTCCGGAACCTGTTCGCAGTTCGAAGAGGGTGCACAGCATGCATACCTGACAGAAAGCCCACCGACCGCAGTGGGACTTCCTGCCGTGTAGACATGCTAGATGTAAGAGCCAGTCCTCCAGAGGCAGGCACTAAATCATAACAGAGATGCATCTGAGCACAGAAACAATCAGGAAATCCACTTTTTCTGGGCTTTGGAGCTAAGGATTGACTCCAGGCGGCCGCGGTTCCAGCTATCACGTTTTCAAAATCAAGCCTTTCTCAGCAAGGGAGATTAGTTTTGCTCACGTTTTACACGACTTTACAAGTTAAGTGAACCTGTATATCTGTTTCCGGCATGTAGATAAAGATCTCTACACACCGCACCATAAAAAAGCCTGTGTAATTTACAATCGGCCTTGTACACTCCAGTAATCAGTCAGATCCCTGCTAGCTTTTGCAGCCCTGGCGGATCAGAGGATCAAATTTTAGGCTCATAAAAAGAAATGAAATACGAGCATATGAAACCATATGGAAATAAAATCCATCATGTTAGTCATAAAGCCCAAGCTCCGCAGGATACAACCCCCTGTGTAATTTGGCACATGGAAGGATACGAACCGCCAATTGTACCTAGGAAAAGGAAGCTATAGATCTTGCTTTTAATAACTTCCCAACGTGTTACAAATAATGAAACACACGTGTAAATCACCGCCGGATTCGCCGGATGGATTTACTTCCCTCTCGGCAAGCTCTCCAATGCGCTTCCACTTCCACGCAAGAGAAGCCCCGCCTGCTGCGAGCTCCTCCAGGCCGTCCGATGATTGGTTGCTCGCTGCATATGACGTAGAGAGCCGTAAAGCACAGACAGAATGATTGACATCGCCGAGCTTGGGCAGCTACGACGCTTGGTGGGGCGTGCAGGCATTTTCCGCGGAGTCCTTCAGAACAGGGTTGACCCTCGGCGGCGACTGACAGCGCATGCCCAGCCGAAGGCAGAGTCGGGGAAGACCATCCCCAGCACAGACTCCGCCGGTGGGTCTGTGTAACGCCTGGAAAAAGAGCCTTCATCCTCCATGGGTGACAGAGACCGAGAGGAGAAATCTTACGCCAGATAGCCTTTTAGAGGCAATTTGCTCACTTAAAGCACCCCTCATTCACCGCCCTGATTTTGTCCTTTTGCACATTTATTCCAGAAAAGCTCAAATCTATCGCTCGCGATGTGCAGAACGCGGAAAAATACACAAAAGTAGCACTTTTCCAATGGACTAACAAAAGTGCACAGCAGGAATTAGCCTTCCGTAGAATATGTCCGCTGGAACTAAGGAGGCATAAGGCATCTCTGACGTGAAGGGCTGCTCTTGCAGGTTAAAGTGCATTCCAAGATTGTGGATTTAAAACTAATTGCGTACAGTTTAAACTATCAGATGGATTCTTGGGTTTGTTTAAATCCGGTCCCCGTACAATAATAATAAATTGAAATTCCATTAAATAAAGCTGGGAAGAAAGGAATATCTTTACATCCCACCCAAGGGGAAACCGTGACTTAAGGATGCAATTGTTTCAAAAATGCACAATGAAGTTGCCTTTACGGAGAAGCCGGACTTCCTTTCACGTGCCTTCATTAACAGGGTTAATCCATTCAAAGGCGAAAATTTAGGTCGTTGCATATTTAAATTATTTCTGTCCGATATCCTCATGCAATTTATGCAGTGTGAAATCCTGCCACTGATACAATGGAAAACTTGCAAACAATAAAATCAGATCACTACTACGTTTACGGAATGGGCAGTTGTGTCGCTTAAAACAGATATATAATAATAACAGATATATATTAATAATATAATTATATTTTTAATATATATGGAGAGAAAATTCTGCAATGGAACTTTATTTACGACTGTGGTGGGGAAATGTTCTACAGTCCTTTAACACCATAGGTATGTGTTGTTTTTACTTAGTAAGAACCACGGCGATGTATTCATTGTTTCCACCCGTGTTCCTCCCGAAACCCTTTCAGAGAATTCCGCATCAATATTTCTCTCCGTCCTTTGCTCTCGCTTGCAGTTGCAACCTCGAACTGGCGCCCTGCACGCTACCGAAGCTTCATTATGCAAAGTAGAAATGATTGATGACCGTCACGTAGACCAATCGCAGGGATTTGGGTTATCCATTGGTGGATGTAGACTTGAACGCAGCGATGACGAGTGCTAGATATTTTAACCAATCGTGGCCGGCTATGTAAATCTCTGCCGGGGAGAGCCCCCACGTTCTTCAGCAACAGCGCGCCAGCGCCGCACCGTGTTTATCAAGCGTTACTGCCTGGTCGGTGTCAGGAGCCGGCATATGGGAAATAATTTTTCATCTTGAAACTGTCGGGGTTTTTTTTAGAGTTGGGTGCTGTTTAGAAGGTCCAACCTAGACAAGATAATTGAGATATTAAAATGTTACCACGAGAATTTAAAGGCTTGCGTGAAAGAGAATAAACAATCTGATCTCCAAAAGAAGTTATTTAAATAAAAATTGTTCAAGAAAGTGAAGGTTAGGGTTGGGATTTTAACTTTTGTATGTTACAGTGTTTTTAAGAGATTGTTTTATGTGTGGGGCTATTTTAATGTTGTGGCCACCAGGAGATTTTGGCTACAAGTGGGAGTATAAATTTTTAAAATTAATTAATAAGGCATCATTCTGGATCTTTAATCCTGCATACATTTCCTCCAGGAAAACTTGTGCGGTCATGAAATGAGCAGTACCTAATATTAATCTGACAGTGGCGTGTATATGCAATCAAATATTATTTATTATCAAAGATGGGTGGTTACAACAATTGCAATACAAAAAGTCGCATCTTTGTTATTTAACCGATTTCAGTTGTTAGCAAAAATGCCATTTCTTTGCAAAACTATTTTTGCACATTATTTCCAGGATGTTTGCAAATAGAGTTTCTTTTCCTCCCACGAGATGGCGCAGCCTGAAAAGGCTTCTCTATAGCCTTCCAAACCCATCGTCATTCCCCTATTATTTTAGCTGTGACAAACATACCGGTTCTCCTCGCATGGAAGGATCCAGGCTAGTCATATAGAATCCAAACACACTAAGAACTCCAGTTATAGGCTTTCGGTTATTAAAGTAGCGTGACTGCATTGCCTTTTAATGAAGCGCATTAGGTATAATTGGACCAGATTCCCATTTGTGATGTCTTTTGTAAGATGATTGGAAAGCATCTGATATACTATGCCACTCCCTTAAAACACACACACACACACACACACACACACACACACACACACACACACACACACACACACACACACACACACGGTATTTGTTTATTTCTTTCATTACTTAATCCACGAGGGGACTGGGTAAATGTTGGATCCAGATGATTTTAAACGGACCCTCATGAATTCATATGATTTTTACACTGAAACAAAATGAAACCACCATGATCCTGTAGACCATAATACTATAGTCTTAGTCCATAGGTAGCACCATTGAAATCATACATCCACTGCTTTGTGGGACTACAAAGGCGCAAAATCCTGGTTGCAAAGCATGGATCCTTATGATTTTTGTACCAGGTCACCCCAAAATCACAATCAGATCACATATTACGCCCCTAGCCACAGATTGCATAGAAAAATCACAGAACCATGACTTTGTGGCACCTCATAGAATCTATAGATCCTGGTTTTTTTGCTCTGGGTAACTCCCAAATCGCCACCAAAACACGTATCATGTCCACGGCGGCAACTTGCACCTCAAAAATCACAGATCCAGAACTTCATGACACTGCAATGGTGCAAAACTTGGTTCCAGACCATGGATTTGCTAGATTTTGGCACTGGGTCCCCTCAAAATTACCATCAAATCACATCAGGATCCATGCTTTACAACCCTGTTTTTGCACCACTGTGGCATTATGATGCATTATATCCATGGCTGCAGTGGTCAGATCTGGGCTAGGGACATATGTAATCTGATGGTGATTTCAGGGTGACCTAGTGCAAAAATCATGAGGATCCACGAAGATCTCTGCTTTGCAAATCACATTTTTTGTGTGCACTGCAGTACCATAAAGCATTGGATGTGTGATTGTTGTGGTTCTGTTTATACGCTAAGACATGGTCTACAGTATCATAGTAGTTTTATTTCATTTCAATGTAAAAATCATATGAATTCACGAGGATCCATATTTTTAATGCTGCGGCTGTGCCACAAAGTGTTGGATCTTTTTTTAAAAAAAAAATAGATCAGCCCATCTGCTGGCTCCTTATCAAACGCCTTGTTTCTCTGCATTACCCCCCTGCCCTTAAATTAGCCCATGCCTGGGCAGTTCTTAATGAAACCTTATGTCCAAGCCGGGCTGGGTAGTTTTATAGGTCTAGACTTTTTTGCCATCTTGAGTTTTAAATGAAATGTGCATTTATGTAATCTACGCGTTTTCATGTACTAGAAAGTTGTTTTAATTATGCTTGTGCACCACTCCGAGAGTCTCCGGTCCGGGAGGGCAGGATACAAACGTAATAAAACCAACCAACCAACCAACCGCCCTGACTTCCACATGTGATTTGATATTGATTTGTGGGGAGTTCTCCTTTAAAACGAGGAGGATCCAATCCACGAGGATTGGTGTAAATCTGCATTTCCCCGTTTTCTCTGGGAGCTCTAGAAGCTACTTGAGGAGTTCCGTGAAACCTTGAAACTTGCACCCTGTTGCGTTACACACAGCGCTCCCCCTCACCCCGAATCTTCTATATTATACACTAACCAGTCAGCTAATAATCATTGCACGGGGGCCTGCTTGAATTCCCTGGCTTCATCCCTGGCAAAAAACCGTGGAAATCCCTGGAAATCTAGCCCCCAGGGCTTCTGCGGAGTCGCCTTTCAGTCCATTCCTGGAGTAACCACAACCACACAAGTAAAGGATCGTGACTCAGGGAGCCGAGCCATTTGGGCACAGCGTCCGCTGGTCAGTTGCAGGGGGAGCCGCCTGCTCTGACTTGGGGCGTTTTTCCTGGGTCTCCTCTCGGCCTCAACCAAGAATCTCCTGAGCCAAGAGGCCAGTGCAGCAGCCTTGCTACGGCCTGATCCGGGGGCTGGATCCATTCCCGCCCCTCCCAGCATCCGGGCTCAGCTCACTGCCCCAGCACGACAACAGACAAGACGTTAGATTGTACACATCAATATTCAGCGTGGTTCTCTTGCACTAATAGGAGGCGCTGCTGGGAGTCTTAAAGGGAGTTTTATATATCGATCCTGCTTGGGGCCACCTCCGGCCGGGTCCAGGTCTGCAGTGGCCGCGGAAGGAGCCTTGCAGCGCTGCCCCCTCCCTCCCTGGCCAAGTCTCCAGGCCGTCCTCCCCCCTCCGCCTGGCCGGGCCTTTGTTTTGCTCGGGTCCTCCCAGTGTTTGCATTTTTTCCCAGGCGATTTGGCTCTCTCCCGCCCTTGCCTTGACGTTTGTTTAGCAGAGCCGGCCAAGGAGGCCCCGCCGCCTAAGCTCCCTGCTTTAAACAAGGCCGAGTGGCTGGCAGGAAGGAAGGCACGCCATCTCTCGCCCGCCCCAGAGCAACAGCCCAGCCAGCCAGAGCGCTGCCCCGGGGCGGCTACCCCTCCCCCTCCCAGGCGCTGGCACCAT
Organism: Sphaerodactylus townsendi; assembly: GCF_021028975.2. Lineage (NCBI taxonomy): Eukaryota > Metazoa > Chordata > Lepidosauria > Squamata > Sphaerodactylidae > Sphaerodactylus > Sphaerodactylus townsendi. Next base: position 40,995,947 of record NC_059435.1, read on the forward strand.
AAGAGGCCAAAAAGAGGCGCCTGGGAGGTCCCCTGCCGGGATTTTGGCGGAGGGAGCGGCTCGAAGCTGCCTTTGTAACGCCGGCTGCTGGGAACCACTTCAATCCACAGGCCTATATCAGGCCATCTCCCCGGCTTCAAAGCGCCCAGCAGCGGCCCTCCACACAAAAGATTGCCACGAAGAAGCGGCGGGGGGCTGGGGAAGGAAGCTTGGGCTTGCTGGGAACTAGGCGACCCACTGAAGTCCAGGGGGGCTTCTTGCAGGGCTAGCAGAGCCCTTGCTTGCTTTCTTGGGCTTTTGCGTGTGAACTGGCTGGAACAGCGATCCGCCCCGGGCCTCCCTTTCGCTGACGAAGAATGCTAACATTGCCGAGTGTGTTTGCCTTGGAGGGTAGAAAGCGGGACCGGGAATGTAAACCAGCCGCCAGATCTCCCAGCTGTCGAGCTCCCAGGCAGGCGGAATCTCTGGCTCCCCCTTCCTTCCCCCACCGGCCCTGTCTGTTTGCGCCAGTTTTCGCCGTGTTTGTCGTTTCTGTCTAAATAAAAGACGGTTCCTTGGAGACGAGGAGACAGCATTCAGTCCTCCTCCTCTTCCCATAATGGAAAGCTGCGTCAGAGAGCTTGCTGGGCCTGGGGGTAGGAATGAGGAAGGAAAGAACATCAGGTCAGAAGGGCAGTTCAGCCACTGGCCAGAAAAACGGACAAGGATCCATCTCATGCATCTCATGGAGTCGACTCTGATCCAGCAATGCTGGAATATTTTTTTTAAATGTCTAGTCTTTAAGGTGGGGCAACATTCCTGCTTATTGTAGCCTGGGCATCCCTTCACAAATTGGCCCAAGGGATGGCAGAGCAACTTTTTCCTGTCAAAAGAGGAAAACTGACCAGGGGAGGGGAGGGAAAGGGGAATTGAGTTATTTTCCTCTACTTCATCCAGTGACAGGTGTTGCCAAAAAATCATTCCTTATGAGGTTTGTGGAATGTCCCCTGGGGAAAGCTGAAAGAGGGAAGGATACAGTTCTGTAGACAAAGGCCATGCAAAGAGTAGCATAGCTTCCACACCAGAATATGGCTGTTGTTCATGTGAACCCTGTCCTCCTGGATGTTCGGTATGGCTGAAGCAACTGAGAAGGCGACTCTGCAGTAGCATCCCATTGAGCTGTCCTCATCATGAAAGAACTCAGTATGTGAAATTGACAAAGCTGATCCACTCCATTAGGCTAGTTTGTATATCTGGCTGAAGGATAAGATCACATATTCTATGTGAAATTGTCAACGTTGTTCCAATCAACCAGGCTCTTCCTCAGTGTTACACCACTAGTTTGATATGATAAAGAAAAAAGGGGTGCAATAAATGCACAATTGTTACTTTTGTGGGGTAGGGAATCCATATGCCTTTCTGGGTAGAGAATCCAGATGTCTGTCCTTAGAACAACACATCTGTTTTATGAACTTTTAATGAAGTTTTTATCTAAAAGTTTTGGGGAGATGAGTGTTTTTTTAAACTTTACTGTTAAGTGTGCAAAGCACATCTACATGGCTTTAAGAATATTTTTTAAAGTGGTGAGTGCCAGCAAGAGTACATTTCTCCAGCCCCCACATCAACTGTGCTCCATAATGCTGTGCATATTTTCTTTGCATATATTTGGAAGCTGGGCAAGGCTCCTGTTCTTGAAGGACGCCCCTCACTATGATTAACAAAATGAACAGGGAAATCTGCCAGGTGTAAAAATCATTGGATCTTAATCGATTATATGTTGGATCTTGTTCTGGGGCCTTCATGATGTGCGGCCACTCCAGACTGATGAGCAGTGGCATTCTTACTTTTATATTAGCCACCTCAAGGATATTTTGGGGGTGAAAGAGTAATAGTGTAACAGTACATGTGGTATGAGCTTGGGCAGCCCCATCCAAGTGGCCATGTGCCTGACTGCGGCACCGTGGCTGCACCGCCCGCCTGCCCCCAAAGAGACTTCGGCGTGGCTTAGAGAGGCTTTAAATGCTGAAAAACCTCCTCGTTGCCAGGAAGTCTGTATGGGGCTGAATAAGTCAGCAGTCCAGGTCACTGGCACAATGGGGCAAACTGCCCGGCTAGGAGGGAGCTGACTAAAGTCGGCTCCTCTCCCAGCCATGCCCCTGGACTGCCGGCAGTGGGGGCGCAGGGACACTGGTGCATTGTCCTGTGCCATGTCCCACCGCCGGGAAGGGCAGTGGCCACATGTCAGCAGATTTGCCTCTCTGCCGGAACAAGTGCCCTGAGGAGGGCAAATCTGCTGGTGCAGCCATGTGCTGCTTCCACCAGCGAATTCACACTCCCCCTTCTGGATGGGGTCATAATTGAGCTTAGGATAAATGCATGTCAGGAACCCACAGACGATCTTGATTTGGTGGCTTGAGGACTGGTTGATGAGGCAGCTACCTAGCCCTGGTGATGGGCAGGGGTCTAAATGCAGGGTGAGCAGACCCATCTGCCAAGGCGTCCTCCTTGCAACTTTAGACCACAGTATCAAGGTTTCTAGGCAGGGGCGGGATTCAGCAGGTTTGCACCACTTCGGCAGAACCGGTTGTTAAAATGGTGCTTGTTAACAAACAGTTGTTAAATTATTTAAATCCCACCACCGGAACCAGTTGTTAAATTATTCAAAATCACTGTTTCTAGGTAAATTTGACTTGCTAAACTGAGCAACAGAGAAGCTTGTTTTGCTCACAGTGGTACAAACTGGGCAGGGTGTGTGTGTGTGTGTGTGTGTGTGTGTGAAGTGCAATCAAGTTGCAGCCAAGACAAATGAGAAGCAGAGGTGGTTTGCCATTGCCTTCTACTGCAGAGTGTTCCTTGGTAGTCTCCCTTCCAACTACTGACCCTGCTTCACTTCTGAGATCTGACATGATTGGGCTATATACCAAGCGACCTTCTCCCCCTGGGCTTGATAGCAGGGAAAAACAGATAATAAGAAAGGCTTTTATGCAAAGCACAAGGCATAATACAGTTACACCCCCCCCATGTGACATAAAAAATCCTCTCCTTGTGGCAGCCACATCCCCAAGAGGTTTCTAGCATAAGGTAGGTTTTTAGGGTTGATCTAGCTCTTCCCAAAGTATTAATGGAAGGCTGAACACCAACTGAAATCATTGGCACAATTCCCCTTGACTTTGATGTATCAGGACTACACCTAGCTTAATAGTTGTTAGCACATCCAGTCCGGCTATAATCTGAACATCTAGATACCATTTTTTACATACATAATAGTAACATTGTCATTTGTCAACCCCTGAACTCTGAAACTCAAATTATCTGTGGGCACAATGTTGTTAAATTAAGCTATTTTAAAAGGACACCCAAAAGTTTCTACACAAAAGTAAAATACATAGTTATTTCTCTAAATTCATCAATATTCTGAGTAAATTTTGGCGCAATCTTGTTTGTGCAAAAGTATTTGGCCTTCATTCAATTTGACATGAAGGACTTCTAGGCTCTTCTAAACATTGCATTGTGTTAAGCTTCGTTATATTCCTTTCCCATGATTGTTCCATTACTGGCATGTACACTTAGTGACTGCCTGCCAGCAAGAAACCAGGCATATGAGCTGTTTGTCCAAAAATTCAGGGGTTGTGGCAGATAAGATCGTAGGTGGTCCTCTCAGTACCTTTATAACTAGCTAAAATATAATTGTTTCAGCAGTTTGCTCTCACATACCCCATGAGACATTCTGGTCACTTCTGGTTTCTCAGGCTTGGGGGAAACCTGAATCTGATCCACCCAGTAACTAATTTTGTCTTCTGTAAGGCTGAATGTTCATCTAACAATATCATTCTGAGATAGATGATATCATGGAATCCCACCTCATTTCTACAAGGCCAGACTGAAAACACACAGACATTTCTTCACAAATGTTATGGTACCACATGACAAACGTACACTGCCATTTATTGTGGTGTAAAAATTATATTATCTTGATATGGGTGCAGCCATGTGGAAAGTGGGTCATCTGTATTGCCTTGTTTGGCGAAGAAGACAATAATCTGATCCTGATTCAAAATCCAAGGAAGCAAGGGAGTGGTAAGATTCCCTCACCATGTGGCAGGATAATACAGTCTGTGGTTCACCAGTAGGTTAGATCCATGGTAAATTAAAGGTTAGTAAATAACCATCAGTCTTGGCTCACATGTCAAACTTAGTCTCATAACTATTTATGACATTTCAGAAGGAATAGAAAAGAATGAACTGTGTTGGAACTGGGTGTGTTATGGGTACGTGATGTTTGTTCCAGGGACAGACGCAGGAGGCTGGGTCTGCCTCTGTGCAGATTCCAGTTGCGATTACAAGCTCAGCAATGCTTTTTACCAGTGACTCCCCACAAGGTATCAAACCCAAGGCCGCCCTGCTTTTGCGTACACCAGAGACTCCGGAATGCTCTTTGGATTAAACATCCCCAGAGGAGCTGATTTATGAGCTCTTTATTGTGACTCTGAGAGTTTTGCTGGGATAACTATTTTATTTTCCCTGTAGAGCTCAGTGTACTTTCCAGAACAAGGGGTCATGGTGACAAAGGGAAACATTAGTTTATATACTAAATTATTCTTATCAGCCAGCTGGCAGAAAACAACCTGTACCTTATTGCTCTAAATAACTGACTAAACGCTGGCGGTCAGATGCCTTTCATTGCAAGCGATCCATTCCTTTGCAAATGGTAATAAGGGCGATTGATAATAATCCATTCACATCGCCTGTCGGTATATAGGGTCTCTTCTACAATGATTTCAAACAGTCGGTCGTATCTCACATCAGCCACTAGAGGGCAACATAAACCGAAGCAGTGAGTACCGCGCTGGCGTCGAAGGCATTCGTCACAAAGGCAGCAGCTAATCTGGTCCTTAATGTTGATTCATTTCTGCAGTTTTCTGTGACTTGTAAACGGCCCGTAGAGGTATTTCTTTTAAAGAGGTTCGGTTGATTATAGGTGTGTAAACGCAGATCGATTTGGTCAGCGGTTTTAGGAATGAACTGCATGACATATTAATGCAGAAACAGGCAATTGGACACAGGCTTTCTGTCTGCGTCTTGAACTCATTTCCTTGTTAAGTATGTTCATTTTAGGGCTGCCAGCATTTCTCACGTAATTGGTAGGACTGATCAATTGAGACATTCATCGCAGGTTAAAACGGAGGGTTTCAAAAACAGAGCTGAATTGGTGTTCTTTCTTTGGAATGGTTGTTCAACGCAGGGGAGTACAGAAGGCAAGGATAGGAAGAGGATTTTCCAAACAGCAAATGATTTTTGGTACGCAGCATTTAGCACACTGCTGGCACTATATATTTGGTCAAGAGCTGTGCTGTGAAGAGTCTATCAAACGTTTAAGCTTCGATTTATAGTCTGTAGACTCAAACCAGGATGACTTCAGTAGTGCTATCCAACCAAGCTGTTTTTAATATCTATCTGCCGGCCTGTCAATCACCTTGCATTATTCCTGGGTTTGTACACTTGATAAGGAGCAGCAGTCAGTCATCCTGAGATGGACATGTATAAAACTGATGTATTTGAAAATTGGTTTGTTGCATTCACACAATATTTTTAAGTACACAGAACTGCATCCCTAACTAACTACAATTTGGTCAGCAAATCATCACATGTGTTGATGAACTTTTGCACTGGTTTTAGTTAAATTACATGCAATCTAGACTGTTCCATTTACCCTGAGCCCTCTTGTTTATTAATACTTTTTCAAAGAAATTGTAACATTGCTGCTTGTGTGTGTGGGGGCGGGGGGAGGAGTGGAACTGGGAAGAAAATAGATTATCTAGTATATATGGACATAGATAATGTCAGTTTATGAGTATGGTTATAATTAGGCGCAGCTTGTACATTTCTAAAAATACTTACACAAATTGTTTTGCACAATAATATTTCTCTACTAATGAGAAATAATTTCATTTTCTCCACTTTCTGACAAACGAGAACCAGCTTCCACTGTTCTAAAAGCAACTCTTATATCTTCTATATTACAAATTCAAGAAAATCTATATAAGTTGATTAATTTACTACCTTTGCTAGTTAAGGCTTTTAGAAAGGGGAAAAAGGAGGGGGAAGTGATAGTACCACTTAGAACATATTCCTTTGTGCTGGGGGGAAAAAGGCTGAGATAATTTATTTTAAAGGCTATGGAAATAATAATAGAAGTGACTCATGGAAGTTTGCTTGAATGGAATGTTTAAAAGAATGCAGGAAGGTTGATTTGGAGCAATCTAAAATGTAGCAAGGCAATTTGGGGCAACCTGAACATCTGGGAACAGGTCTGTTTTTAATTTATAAAAGCATTCTGTTTACAGAGTGCTGCCAGATCAGGTTATTTATTTATTTAGAAATGTTTCTTTTCTACATAGTCATTTTTTTAAAAAAACCCAACAACTCATGAGAGATGGAATGCAGCACCTAAGCTAGTATGCTGATCAGTAAGTCTGATCAAGGTGAATAGGGCTTACTTTCAAGAAAGTTTGCCCAGAGTTGCAGTCATTAGAGTCTGATCCTGTGCATATGTATTCAGATGTTACAACTGAGCTTAATGTGGTTTACTTTCATGTAGCTGTGTACATGATTGCAGCTTTAGGAATTAGGCTGAATTAAAGTGCATCCAGGTGAAAATGTGAAAATATATTTCAGTGTGTTTAGATGCATGGCTGCATTTTGCTCTCCCCCTGCAATATGCTAACAGCACCATTCAAATCAGAGTTACACTCTTTTCACTTTATTGAAGTCAATTAAGTGCAACTCTACTTAGGATGGTTTTACAAAATTATCCTAAAAGGTCTGCAAAGAATGGAAATAAGTTATATCTAATATTTCTTTTCAGAAATCATTAGCCTTCTGCCCGATACCAAGTTATGATAATATTTTGGGTACTTGCCCTCCAAGCACCACATAAGAACTGTATTTGCTCAAAGAAACAAATGAATAGAACAATTCCAAGTAGCACATAAATATCAGAACAAGAAAGCTAATTACATTATTATGTATTATTCAGTTGTGCTAAAGAACCTATCACTAATATCCTAGTGATAGCATTTTCCTCTGCGAAGTCATCTAAATGCATTTACATGATTTTAATCTGAACATAGCTCAGCATTTGTATTGGCATGGTAATATTCCACACATGCAGATGAAGTACAAGCCTAGTTGTCTGCTATGAGATCTTGGGTCCATATTGAAAAACTCCAAAGCGTAAACCACAACTGTTTTCAATAGCTGGCAATGACATGGTAACTGCCTCTTGTGTCATATCAATGGGAAGCGAATAAAAGGCCTTTAGAGATGCCAGGTCTGTATATAGACATGGTCTCAGCTTCAAAGGCAATGGCTATTCTCTCTGAAGACAGTTGCTGGCTTTCCAAAAACAAAGGGGCAGCGAATCCAAAGCAAGGGAGGCAGATGCTTTTATATCAGTCAAGAGGACAGGAGAAGCCTCCCAGTCCAAGGCTGACAATGTGTGGGCTCAGGATGGACTCACTCAGGGGCTTCTTCAGAAATTATGATTTAAGCAATATGCATTTTTAGTGATACTCTTCAGTTTGCCAAGTGAATCATCAGCTTGGCACAAAAGAAAAGGAACTGTGTTTATGTCACATAACACACCACTTGGGTCTCAAGCAGTGATTTTTCCAGGGGACCTATAGCTCGAGATAGTGTGTGTGCGTTTGTGTGCGCTAGAGAGAGAGAGAGAGAGAGAGAGAGAGAGAGAGAGAGAGAGAGAGAGAGAGAGAACACTCATAATTGTATTTATATGCTGCATTTGTATTTATTCAATTAGAAAAGTTATATTCTACATCTCCAGAGATCTGCTTACAGGGCTGGATCTACATTTTTATTGAAGGCAAAAGTACAAAATGACACTCCCCCAAATATTATATGCATATTTTTCCTTTATATATATGAATATCATCAATAACTCTTTTAAATGATAGAATAAATTATGTTGACCTCTATGAATTGTTAATGAATAATTATACTTTTACATTATTTTATCTATCTATGAAGTTGGAATGTTCCCTCAATCCCTCTCCACACATAAAAACCCAATCCAAGGGAAAAAGTTCAATCTAGCTTTTTCCCAGACATTAAAAAAAAACATACAGCATTCATGATTTTGACATGAGAAACACCAAACACACCTCATGCTTCTTTGCAGCCTGATAAAGTACAGCCCAAGAAAAGCTTTGTCTGGCAATGATGCTGCTAGAAGCTAAAATGACTAAATTGAAACTACTGAACTTTAGTCACTGGAAAATAGTCACTGGAAAAGACAATAATGCTGGGCTACATTGAAGACAGTACGAGGAGGACCCACCATGAGATCGATTGGCTCAATAAAGAAAGCCCTCAGTTTGCGCCATGTGAGCAAGGTTGCTAATGAGAGGATGTTTTGGAAGTCAGTTATTTAGAAGTCAGAAGTGACCTGATGGCACATAATGCATGTGAGCAGGCCGTATGTTTTCACACACACACCCTTCCCAGGTGTAAAATCAGGCTGTTTGGGGAAGGCCAAACCTATCAGATGATGAAGAAGAAGAGTTAGATTTATATCCTCCCTTTCTCTCCTGTAAGGACACTCAAAGGGGCTACAATCTCCTTTCCCTTCCCCCCTCACAACAAACACCCTATGAGGGTGAGGTGGGGCTGAGAGAGCTCTGGAGAACTGTGACTAGTCCAGGGGTCAGCAACCTTTACCACCCAAAGAGCCATTTGGACCCATTTTCCACAGCCCCACCACTCACCTTTCCTTCCAGCGCTGGGAGGTGGAGGCGCAGGGCAGGGAAACCCCCTCTGCCCGACAGAGCAGGTAGCCGCCTGCTCCATGGGGCAGAGGGGGGAATGGCAGCTGTGGGGATGGCAAAGGGGATGGTGGCTGCTCTGGAGGGACACGTCCACGCTATCCTCCGACCTCCAGGGGTCGGAGGGCAGTGTGGGCACGTCCCTCCAGAGGCAGCCCTGGAAGGAGAGGTGAGTGGAGGGGACACGAAAAGCAGCACCCTCACGCATGGAGCTGCCTCCAGTTCGGCCCCTCCACTCATCTTTCCTTCAAGCGCTGCTCTGAAGGGCTGGAGGGACACGCCCATGCTACCCTCTGACCTCCAGGCCATGCGGAGCCACAGTATAAGACTGAAAGAGCCGCATGCTGCTCCGGAGCCGCAGGTTGCAGACCCCTGGTCTAGTCCAAGGTCACCCAGCTGGCATGTGTTGGAGTGCACAAGCTAATCTAGTTCACCAGATAAGTCTCCACAGCTCAAGTGGCAGAGTGGGGAATCAAACTTGGTTCTTCAGATTAGAGTGCACCTTCTTTTAACCACTATACCACGCTGACTCTTATGGGGGGCACATCTACTCATGGCCTATGGCAAAGCCAAGAATAACACTGCTCCCAGTTTCAAAGAGTCTGAGGGTGGGGAGAGAGAAGAGCTCATCCTCTTCTCCTGTACCCCATTTGATTCTAGGCTGCTCCAAGGCTTGCAACATCTCAGTAGAGTATGTGGGAGCAGGAAAGAGGGGTGCATCAGGCATTCTAAACTGTTAAAGGTCACCAGCCCCCAGTCTCCAAAACTCTTCAAACCCTTGTGAGTGTTTCAAGCATGCCCTAAATCCAATCCAGAAGACTTGTGTGCCCAAAGCCTACCATGACCACTGTCAACGTGCAGTCCTTGAAAAGGGAGTTGGGCAGGAAGACAAGGAATTGGAAAGTCCTGCAAGTGGAAAGGTGAAGGGTGCTTCGGGCAGGGGATGGATGGAGGTTAGCAGGGCCACGGGAGGTCTCCTGAGGGTCTGTGTCTCCCACTGTGTAGAACTTGATGCCTTTGAACATCTCCTCAGGAACCTTTAGCTCCCCCTCCTCCTCACTCACCAAAGACTCGCCTGACCAACTGCTGCAGCTTTGGCCTTACCAAGGGCTGTAATTCCCCTCTGGGACCCAGGGTCTCCCTCTTCCTACCCCCCCCCCCCACGCCACCTCCTAGCAACAGCCTGACTAGGGAACGGGGCACATGTGCTGCAGAACAAGACATCTCTGCTGAGCAACTGAGCCTCCCCCACCTCCAAGCAGCAGCCTAACTGAGTGAATGGGTGTGCCTGCTGCAGAAAGAACCATATCCCCCTCCTGCCTCCTCCCCCTCTCTGCTGCTGCCTGGGGCAAACACAGCTGTTGAGTCGCTGAAAGCTGTGTTTACTCTGAGTCTGCGATCTGCCAACAGCGCTCTACAGAATATCTAGTTTCCCAATCACTGCTTGAATAATTTTTCCCTCTTATTTGGATTACTGCAACGCTGAACCCGGAAATGGTTATACTTCCTGCATCCTTTGCATTCTTTCTCATAGGCTGGTCATTTGTCCTTCACCTTTCATGTAACTTCCCATGATACATGCACTGAATCACACTGCTAGTGTTCACAGATGGTTCACCTGGTTCTTGCTTTCCAGCGTCCTTTCAGCTTCTGTTCATGTGCCCAGGATTGATGACATTGTTTTAACCCTTTGTTGAGGCAATTTTGCTACCCTTACAATTTGATTGCATGTTCTCAGATTGTTTCTTTCACAATAGGGATAGAGTCTCTTGTGCCACTCACTGACTATCTTATTTACAATTAAAGAGGCTGTTAAGTTCCTAAAGCTACATGTGGATGCTTAAGTCTTTAGTGTTGTACCACAGGTATGCACCTCTTGGTTTTGAATGAAAAACTGGTATCTCTCTACAGTCACCTTTTCCCTGGGGTCAAAATACGCTTTGGATGACTCTGCCAGCTGTTTCAGGGTTCCATGCTATCACTGTTTATTCAGTTAGTTAACATATATGCTTCCCCTCCACAGTCCTGCTTTATTTATCCAAGCAAAAATAAAATAATAAAAAGATAATAAATTGTCAATATAAAAACAAACCATTGGCATAAAAGCGTAGAAGTATAAAACTACCATTGTATGTCTTTAAAATATCTAGAAAACAGATTTCAGATCACTTGCATGTTGTACCCAGTCCAGAGAGTTTTCCCAGTTAAATAGTGAAACAGATTTACATTCATTTTTTTTTCATCTTGATCAGCCATAGCCAGCTCTGTAAACATACAGCATTCTTTTGTCTGTTGCTTCCATGTCTGGGCAAGTTGTCTTGAAGGCCCCATAATTCACATTATATGCATTACTCACTGCAGCTCTCTGGGTTTCCTCTGAAAGATACTGCTGCCACTACGTTTCATGCTGAAACAGTGATTCATTTCCTGACTACCTCCTCACTTCCTGTTCCTCTTCCAAATCATTTTTACCTTGCCTGACTTTCTTCATTCAAAAAGGAGAGAGAGCACAGAGGGGAGAAATCAGAGGAGATGACAGTGAGAGCCGTCGCAGGTTGCTTTCACACCAGTGGTTTGGTCTGGCTTGGGTATTAATGTGTAGTGAGGTTTTTTTCTAACTTTCATACAGCATTGTAGTGCATTCTTGTGCATGCTGAGTGAGTTTCCCATAGCTTTGCTGCTATCTTTCCTAAACCTGCCTTTCTGTGGTGTTTTTGGAAAGTGGACTCAACGCAGGGTGGATGCTGTGTGGATGAAAAGTGAAAATCTTTCCCAGTCCCACCTACATCAGCAGCATTTTCTTCTCACTGGGCCACTAGAGGGCTTTGGGGGTTCCTTTTCTTGATCAGTAACCTAAGGTGCCAAGCTAGAACCTAGGAAATCCTAGGTTCAAATTCTCACTGATGGCATGAAACCTTTCTGGGTCACACAGTCCTGACCTTGGCTAGTATTGGATGGAAAACACATGACACAGAAGCAGGCAATGGCAAACAACCGCCAAATGTCTCTTGCCTTGAAAATCCTATGGGGTCATAAATCAGCTGGGCCTTGATGATAATCCCCCCCCCCCCAAAAAAAAACATACCTGACACAACACTTAAGTGTTATAATGCTAGAGCATCATACTAATAACCAGTGGTGGGATCCAAAAATTTTACTAACAGGTTCCCATGGTGATGGGATTCAAACAGTGGCGTAGTGCCAATGGGGCTGGGCGGGGCACAATGGAGGCGTGGCCGGGCATTCCGGGGGCGGGGCATTAATAATTTCTCTGTTACTGTAAAAAACTCTTACTGTAAAAAAAAGTTCCTAATTTCCAGCTGGTATCTTTCTGTCCATAATTTAAACTCATTATAGCAAGTCCTATCGTCTACTGACAACAGAAACAACTACTTCTCCTCTAATTGACTGCCTGTCAAATACTTAATACTTTCAAATACTTAATTTTGTTTCTAGAAATCAAAAGAAGGATACTTTCCTTAAACAAGGAACTTTACCATATTTCTAAAACATGTTTTTAAAACAGCCCAACAGGGAGAATTATCCCGTTTTCTACCTTCGCTAACCAGCCACATAGGAAAAAACAGGACTTTATGATTTTTGGACCTAGTGGAATTTCTAACGGAAAAGCAGACCCAATTAGTAACCCCCTCTCGGCACACACAAATAATTAGTAACCCACTCTCGGGAACTGGTGAGAACCTGCTGGATCCCACCTCTGTGTGTGTGTGTGCAACCAAGAATGTGACCCGAAGGGAATGAATGCTCACTGCGGTGCAGACCACCAGTGCATAAATGGCCACAATTAGTTATTTTAAAAAAGATGGTCCCAAGAGAACTAGAAAAAAAAAAACAGGAATGGCTGCAGAGAATGTGTGACAGCCAGGGGACAAACAGAAGCAGTTTGGGGCCAGAACCAAGGGTGTGGAGGCAAGGGTGTGGAGACGGAAAAGCAGACCCAATTAGTAACCCCCTCTCGGCACACACAAATAATTAGTAACCCACTCTTGGGAACTGGTGAGAACCTGCTGGATCCCACCTCTGCCAATAACTGAAAAAAACCCTCTGAAAAACCCCTCTGAAAAATCTAACACCAGTTTCATGCCACTGGTGTTAGATGGCGAGGAGGCTCAGCCCCAAGGACCGGAGATGGGGAAAAGGGCAGCAAAACCTGCAAGGTGAAAGCTGCACTCTTATTTGGGCAGCAGAGGATGTAATTTGAATGTACTCTTGAATTCTGGGGAACTCTCACCAAGGATCAAAACAAGCTGTGTCAAGAATGTTTACTGACCTCATCTGGTTCATCCTGCCTTATTCGGTATGGTGGCATAAAGGGCAGAAACGATTACATGTACAAGAAGTTCTGTGAAAAATGGAGACAGTCATGTTGATTTCCAAAATGGAGAGAGCCCATCACTAGCATACCTGGACTGACTTACAAAAGCACATGTCCCAACTGGAAGCAACTCTTTGTTTGAATCTAATGAGCTCCTTTCCAACCACAGCTAGAGAGGATCCCTTAGCTAGTTGGAGAAAGGAGTATAAAATAAGCCAGTGAGGAGAAGGATTAAAAATAACCCAATCAGATTTTCAAACCTAATTCAAATATGAGGAAAAACTCTACCTATCACCCAGAACACACATTGAACTATCTATCTAAGCTCAGGGAAGGCAAAAGAACCTGAGAGAAACATTGGTTCACACAGCACGGAAATCTAAATAGTAAGGTGTTGCTTAGCCTTCAACACATTAAAAACAAAAGAGTAAGTGGAGTGATTAAAATTGCTAGTCATCCTGTCATAAGTACTGTCCAATACGTATCTGTGATATATACACCAGTCACGGTGACTGTGTTAACAATTCTAATAACGTCTAGTGTTTATGTGTATGTGTGATATTGTCTAAGCAACAATGCTTTAGTGCATTAGATGATTCCTTCTAGATACTGACTGTCTCTTTCTGATGTCAAATATATTCAATCAAATGCCAAATATTAGCTGTTCATCGGATATTTACACATCTAAAGAATATTTGTAGAATACTTCAGATGGAAATCTGCAGAAAATCACTTGAGGAGACTTCTGGGGCACATCCATTCCTGCTGTTTCAAGTGCCTCAAGAATCGTTTTGGCTAAAATGCCTCATTTCTCATAAATTTCTTAGTTTCTCATAAAAAAACTTGTTTATGGCACATTTAGAAAAAGAACGTGAGGGACCTGATTGTAGAATCTAGAGACATTTTTGCCCCTTGAATGTCTGCAGTGGCACTCAGATTTAAATAGCTGTTAAATTTGCAGTGGTCTCTCCCCCTACCTCACTATTAGTCATTCTCACAGGCTTTTGTGACATAAATCTTGCAGAATGCTGGCTGTGCTTGTGAAGCACGAAAGATGTAATCTTCACAGCCGTGGGCACTGTGCCCAACACAAGTGACAGAATGTGCATGAGGAGGAAAGGGGAAGGATGGAGGCAATGGAAAAGCTAGAATGATTTACAAAAATGACAGCCTGAAGACTTCTCTAATTCTGGGAGTTTTGATGACTGTGAATGCAACTGAAAAATGATGACTAGATATTAAGCAGACTGGAATCGTGCATAAACGAGATTTTCCATATTAACTAAAAAGTTCTGCATGAGAAGGTTGCTTTTTCCTAATCTCCAGTCAAACAAAAACCTTTTTGTGGATCAGGAGCTGGAAAACTAGGTGACAAGGAGCTTGCTTGGAGAATTGCCTTCTATGGGTTTTAATTATTCCCTAAAATCCTTAATCTTGTTTTATTATTTCTGTCAGGACAGGAGTTTTGAAACAGGGTCTGTTGTGTGGATTTAATTACACTGGACAATAAGAACTCATCAGGAATGAGACACTGGACAATAAGAACTCATCAGGAATTGTTATAATGGTGTATACCTTCTGAGAACAGTAGTTACTTCCCAATCATCCCTTTGTTGCTACAGGAATGTTTTGTGTGAACATTTCATCTCTGAAATACAGTGAAACGTTGTCCGTACTGGCCCTAACCAATCCAGAGACTGCCATTGCCTAGCACAGCACTTTTCCCGCTGCAGGAGATACGGAAGTACTCTCTTCATCCAGTGACATTTTCTCCTCAGGAAAATATGACCAAAAAGGAGGACAAAGGTCTTGAAGGTAGAAGGCCTAGGAGGTTAACAAAGTTTGCTGGTGATAAGAAGGGAAGAACAGGCATGAGCCAGGAATATATGTTTAACAGGATGTGGGATGGTACTGGAGGTCTGTGTGCAAAGGAACTCTGCTTGGTCCTTGGCATACCATAGGCCCCTTCCGCATAAACCATTTAGAGTGGTCAGGGGCCAGTAAAAATGCTGGTGTGGGGGAGATGTTCGCACTGCTGCTGCCGCTGGAGCGCAGCAGCAGCAATGAATACCCTCCACACTGGCGTTTTCTTGACTCACTTGGGCCCTTTCTGCACAGGCGGGCGAGCAGGGGTGCACTGACATAGTTGCAGTCGGTGCACCCCCCCCCCCCGGGGCTGTTTGCACGTTGTTCTGTAAATGGCCCCTTGCCCCAGTGGCCCACGGGGTCGCTGCTTTTTTCTTGCTCTTACCTCCTCTTGGCTGTTGACGCTGCACAGAGGCCAGGGGACATGCCCCCATGGCCATGGTGATGCCTTCCGGGATGGAGGCCAGTGGGCGTGTCCCCTGGCCTCTGTACAGCAATGACAGCTGAGAGGAGATAAGAGCTGGAAAAAAGTGGCATGGGGAAAATGCCGGCTTCCACTCGGTGCCGTTTGCTCAGCACTGAATGGAAGCTGGCATTTTCCAAAAGACTTGCTCAATGAGTGAGTCAAGAAAACACCCGTGAGGGGGGTATTCGCTGCTGCGGCTGCACTCCAGCAGCAACAGTGCTGTGGACACCTCCCCCACAATGGTGTTTTTATCGGTCCCTCACCTCTCTAAATGGCCCATGTGAAAAGGGCCTCGTTGAGCAAGTCTTTTGGAAAATGCTGCCTTCCATTCGGTGCCTTATACAGGTTTACATGGAAATGTCCAACTAAGTACAGAAGGACCTGTTCCCAAATAATTGCACACAGAATTGCAACCTTCATTCTAAGTCTCTGGTTTGTTTAAACTAAAGCTATAAGAATGAGTGTTGTATAGTGGTTAGTGTGTGTAATTATAACTGGATCAACTCCTCACTCTGTCATGAAGCTGAGAATGGAAGCCGGTATTTTCCAAAAGACTCGAGAAGATGCCAGGGGGGCAGGGGGGGTGTTATTTGCCGCTGCAGCTGCGCTCCAGTGTTTTTACCGGCCCCTCACCACTCTAAATGGCCCATGCAGAAGGGGCCTATGGTTGAGCTGCAAGGGCCCCTCCTGATATGTCCTTCCTCTGTTATTCTTCACATAGAAAGCAAGCAGGGTTGGCAACCTCCTCGCAGGGCCTGGAGATCTCCTGGAATTACAAGTGATCTTCAGATGACAGAGATCAGTTCTGCGGGAGAAAATGACTGCTTTGAATAGTGACTTCTATGGCATTATACCCTGCTGAAATCTCCAGACCCTGCCATCTCTAAGTTCAACCCCCAAATCTCTAAGTTCAACCCCCAAATTTCTCAAGCCAGAGTTGGCAACCCTACAAGGGTCTGAATAACAAATGAACAATAAACTGTTATTTTAAGTCTTTTTCAGGGACATTATGAGCAACAGACACATGCATAGATGATAACAGCTGAAAATACGATGAATGTGAATCTGAACAACTAGGGTTGTCAGCTCTGGCCTGGGAAATTATTGGAGATTTGGTGGTGATGCCTTGGGAAGGCACAGTTTGGAAATGGGAGGCAGCTCAGTGGGGATGTGATGACATAGAGCAGTGGTGGCAAACCTTTGGCACTCCAGATGTTATGGACTACAATTCCCATCAGCCCCTGCCAGCATGGCCAATTGGGGCTGATGGGAATTGTAGTCCATAATATCTGGAGTGCCAAAGGTTCGCCACCACGGACATAGAGTCTGTCCTCCAAGGGAACTGGTCTCTGTAGTCTAGAAATCAGCCATAATTCTGGGAGAACTCCAGGAGTTTGGTAATCCCAGGCAGAAGGACTGTTTTTTTGAGATGAACACATGAAGCTGCCTTATACTGAATTGGACCATTGATCCATCAGTACTGCCTGGTATCAGATTGGCAGTGATTCTCCAGGGTCTGAGGCCTACCACCTCATCCATTTAACTGGATATGCTGGGAATCGAATTTTGGATCTTCTACATGCCAAGCAAATGCTTTATGACTGAGCCACAACCACTTCAAAAGTTTCCCAAAGCTGGTGTGTGTGTGTGTGTACATGCACATGTGTGCCATTCTCCACATACTATTGCATTAAACCCGCTAGTCACTTCTCCATCATTGTGCTTTTGGTGGTTACATTCCAGGGGCAGCTGTATTAAGTCACAACTAGAGATCTGAACACAAGTTCTTCACTACCCCCCACCCCCAGCTTTGGTCCTCTTCTGCTTGAGAAATCTAAATGGTATCTACTTAAGGTTACCACTTTCAGAAGTATCTTTTAAAAAGTATTTTTGTTTTTCTAGAGGGCTATTTTATATGATAGGCTTTCACTATCTTACTAACACCACTTTTTACATCCAATATCACGATGTATCCCTAGACTGGCTGGTAAAGCAAAGCCTCACATAGGAAGAAAAAAACCTACTCTTTCTATCTGGGTTGAGAAGCCTGAGCCTCCCCTGAATGTTAAGCAGAGTGGATAGAAAAAGGGTTGCTTGCCTCAAGTTTGACTTTCCCTCTTTTTTGTGGTTTTTGGCTTGGAGTCAATTACTTGACCATTTGCTTGTGCTCTCTGGTCCCAGGCCAGCCCTGTGGGCAACTGTCTCTAAGGTGCTGACAGAAAGTTTTTTGGCTGTACCAAAGGCCACAGATTTTATGTCAAACTTCAAGATACACAGCTTGATAAACATGTCTGCCTCTGGCCGATTGGCAGCATTCTTCTGGAAAAGAAAACAAAAAATGTCCTATGTAAACAAGGAAAGTGGTATGAATAGCGTAAAATAACATGACTTTGAGGTGTGTCTGGATCTTTGACTTTTTATTTTGTTAAAGGACTTGTATGCTGAAGGCCTCCATTAAAAAAACCTTTCCCCCTGTTTTTCCTAATTTCATTCCTCCCATGTATTCCTTTTTTTGCAGGGGGGGGGGGGCACAAAGTCAAAAATAAAATTAGAGTTTTTCTTGTAAAAACACGAAGGAATCTGGTGGCACATTAAAGATTAGCAGATGCACTGAAGCTTTTGTGATCCACAGTCCACTTCAACAGAAGCAAGAAATAATCTCAGGACCAAATCAGTCATGTATTCAGAATTCCTAGAAATAGTTAAACTTAATTTTTTAAAACATACATGGAAATCCAATTTGGACTAGGACTGCACAGCACATGAAGAAGGGCAGTTAAACATGACTCTCAGCACCATTTTCCTGACCTGAAACAGCTATTTGTCCCATTGAGCTAAACTTTCATTGGATTAAATGTAGGGACACACATAAGGACAAGCTAATTGTAGGCATGTTTTGAATATGACTACAGAAAGGCGGTATATAAATAATTTAAGTACATAAATAAATATGTGTGATGAACCTGGGAATTATTTGGAAAGTAACAGTAGTGTACGGATGGTAGAGTGTTTAACTGAGAAAAGAGAAGGAGATGAGAGATGGTTGAATCTGCTCCTGCATGTACAACAACCTCTGCAGGGACTGATTGTCCAGTCACCAGCACTGGGTGCATGGGTAGGACCAGAAGTGCATCAGGGCAAGAAATCTTGTCCCGATGTGCTTCTCTTTGAGGCACACCAAGGCGCGTTGGGGCAAGATTTCTTGTCCTGATGTGCTTCCTCATGCCCCACATGCGCTTCTAGCTTTCTGTGGGGAAAATGAGAGCGCTTCTGGAGCAACTTTTTGCGCCAGAGTGGGGCAAGGGCAGGGAAACACTCTGCAGTGGGTAATCAGCCATTGTGACCTATATTTATAAGTTCTGATTCGGGCAGGCATTTAGAGTTGAAGTAAAACATCTAACTGATTGTTGTGGGTTTTCCGGGCTGTGTGGCTGTGGTCTGGTAGCTCTTGTTCCTAACGTTGCACCTGCATCTGTGGCAGGCATCTTCAGAGGTGTATTACAGAGGGAAGTCTGTATCACAGACAGGTGTATCACAGAGAGAAGGACACAGTGTATATGTTGTATATGTTTGGTGTGATTTTATATCACTCTTATTATTAAATGCAGAGTTTGCGCAAATAAAGAGACAGAGGCAGTTGCTTACTGAAAATAAAGTTTACGCATTATAAAAGAAAGGAAGGGTAAACTTGGATACAAAAATAAGAAAATAACTTTCTAACTGGCTAGCTCCATTAGCTAGCTTGTGTTTGGCTATCAGTGGGCTAATAATCTACTAGAGAGCACGTGCAGAGAGAGAACAAAGAATATATACTTATATTGCCTATGTGTAGACCTGAATGTAGACTTGCTTGACCAATAGGGGTCAATTACCTGGTCATTGACTTCTGACCTCACAAACAAATTAGCATGCATAACATTAACTCCTTCATTACTGGATTGTGTGACTGGCACTTGCCAAATACCAACAGTGTAACAGACTTCTCTCTGTGATACCCCTCTGAAGATGTCAGCCACAGATGCAGGTGAAATGTTAGGATCAAGATCTACCAGACCACAGCCATACAGCCTGGAAAACCCACAACAACCAGTTGAATTTGGCCGTGAAAGCCTTCAACATTAAAAAAATTTAACTTTTGCTTATGAGTTAGATTGCTTATGAGCTATCTAGCTTATGAACTAGATAGTACTGGAAGTGAAGGTATTTGCACTGTCTCCTGCCTCAATGACAGAGGAGGACCTATCAGTAAGTCAGATAGCTAGAGGGGATCAGGACACTAGACACCTTTTCTCTACTGCTCTGACACTACCGTTTGATGTGTAGATTGCTACTTTCAGGGAACTTCCTTCCTTCCTTCCTTCCTTCCTTCCTTCCTTCCTTCCTTCCTTCCTTCCTTCCTTCTCCACTCTCCATCATTCATGCACACACTCCTCCATCTTGCACCAGGTATGCAGGGAGATGCAGATAGCATCCCTCATCATCAAGCTAGTTAGATTATAATAGAGAACCTAACTCTCTACTTTTCTAACTAGAACAAACATTCCTCTTATTAGTTAGAAACTATGAATTGGCTCCAAGCTTCTGCAGTTTTCATCACACAAGCATGCCTGGGTAAGCTCAGCTGTGTTTTGCCTCTGTGCATTCTGCTGTAGTGAATAGGTATTTCTTACCAGAGAGAGAATTACCAACAATATGCACCTTAGTGACCAACAATACTTTGGGAGCATAAGCTTTTCAGAATCAGAGCCCCCTTCATCAGATAATGGTACTGGACTTGAATCTCTTTTACTGGCATGACTATCCTCCTGAAACAAATTGATTTTATCTTTTTAAACAATTTAATTTGGATTGCTGGATCAAACAGCAGATGATGTTAGATTGAGTGGTTTTAGGGGAAAATCAAGGTGCAGGAAGAACTCTGGCAAGCTGGTACTGAACATTTGTTCCTCATGGAGTAATTTTTTTTAAAAAAGTATTTCATTAAAATTTTAAAAATGTCATTAGAACAATTTTATTTTTCCATAATTTTTGGGGGGAGACAATGCTAAAACTGTACAGGTATTTCTGCATGGCTTTTCAAAATATTTCCTTGTTTCCTTTTCTGCACATAAAAAGCATTACATTAGAAGCACCTGAATCCCTTTCCCAAAGATAAATACAGAAATGTTCCTTCAGAGGTCTATTCATATGAACATTTGGAGATCTGATGGTACTCAGATTCCACAAAGGCAGATTGGCCTACTTTACAAAGGAATCAGAATTTGAATCCTCATCCCAGTCTGTTGGCACAGAGACAAGATCATCTGTTGTTTCTTAAAATGGACTCTCTTACCCGTGTTTCCCCCAAAATAAGACAGGGTCTTATATTATTTTTTGCTCCAAAAAGATGTATTAGGGCTTATTTTCAGGGTGTGTCTTATTTTTTCCATGATTTTACCCCCCCCCCCCCACACACACACGTAACCAGATCAGCTGCATCAGGGAATCTGTAACTAGGGCTTATTTTTGGAGTAAGGCTTATATTTCAAGCATCCTCCAAAAATCCAAAAAAATCATGCTAGGGCTTATTTTCGGGGTAGGGCTTATGTTCAGGGAAACAGGGTAGTAGTGCAGAAGCCAGATCTAACGGGGGATGGAACACTAAACCTGTGAATAACATGAGCTTGCATCTTTCCATGCAGTTATTGTCAAGCAACCCCATCATTTTTAAGGAGAGCTGATTAAGCTGTTGCTCTCCTTGGGAACTCTGAAGGAGATTATTAATGTGATGTTGATATTCCTTATCCTGCCTGTGCATAATTCATGGTTGACAGCAAGCTCTGCTCAATAGGTGAGTCTTTCCCTAAACAATTCAGATTATCCAGACACTGCTGACTAAATATTTCTGAGCTTAGGAATGTCTTCTGTTGCTTATTTAAGGAATCTCCCTCTTCTTTAAGATCATCTTGATATAGAGGTGGGTGTACGCCTCCAATATAAGCAAATTCTCAGTCTAGTTCAAAAATAACAGCCTGATTCATTTTGTTGGGGGATGGATCACTCAATGGATCTTATACATTGATGGTCTCGAGATTCTGTACAGGGATGGTCTTAGTGATCCTGGAACCCTTGAGAGCCCTTCGGGGATGGGGCGGTATAGAAGTCTAAACAATAAATAAATAAATAAAATTAAAATATAGGATTGGGCCCCAAAATCACTGCTTCCCATGCTAGCCTCCCTGCTGGGTCTAGAATCTCCTAGAACCTTCCCCCCTGAATTCAAGTAATGAGTGGCCCTCACCCACTGGAAGCTGGCTGCCCGAGTCTTGTCTGGGGCAGAAAGAAGTAGCTTTCCCCGCTGAGCCAACAGCCTGAACCCCAGATGGGGCAGTTGCAACCAGCTCCTCCTGTCAAGACAGCTACCACCCTCTCTGTCAGGGGCAGAGTGTGGTCAGGCCCTTCCAATGCAGACTCCAGGGCAGCTGCCTCTGTTGCCTAATGGTTAAGGCCAACTATCGGCCTATCACATGCAGAAAAACTGCACATTGGATGGAATGTTGGTGTGTAGAGGTCCATTGCTCTCTCGCACACTTGAATCAATTGTAAAAAGTTTTCAGGCTGCAGCTATGAATGTGTACTAATGTTTGGAAAATGCAAACTAAATTATTTACTTGTATGTATACAGTTTATCATGGAGGAGTGCTCAGTAAACATACTTTCCCATATGCCTCTAAACCCCTTGACATCAGAAATTAATATAATGTTATTGTTGACAAGATGAACAGTGTGGGAGAAACAAGAAACCCCATAATAACACGATAAACTAGATAAAAGTCCTAATCTTTGCATGCAAAGTTTAGAGCCCAGTTGAACTCTTCTGAAATACTATAGATACTAGTGGGCTTCAAATGTCATTTAACTCTCCAAATGCATCTTAACCTAAACAGAATTAGACACATATGTGCTGCTGCAACCTTTCATAACTCTTGCACAGGAATTTACAACCATATGAGCAGCCATGCTGGATCAGACCAATGGTCTGTCTATTGCAGCATCCCATTTCCAACAGCAGTCAGTTAAATGCAACAGTGAAACCCACAAGCATGGTCCCCAGAAACAGGCTTCAATGGCTGACTATTGCCTAGCATCAGAGGATCAGAGTTTTGTGCCTCTGAGTCTCAAGGCCCTATTTAGACATAACATGACTAAAACCAGTGATTGACCTAGTCTCCATAAATTGGTCCAACTCCTTTTAAATCCAACTAAGACACACATTATAGCCAGAGGTGGTTGTAATTATTCTGGAGTCTTGGACAAAAGTCAAGGATGGGGCTACAGGGGCGAGGCACGTCATAATGTCCCCATACCATTGCATGTCCCATTGCATGTCCCCATACCCCTTCTACTGCCAGCTCACTGTCTGTGCCTCCCACATGTCCCAGGTGAATGGCGCCTGGGTCATCTACCCCCTCAGGCCCCCTTAGTTTTACCACTGGCCATGACCAAAAAATCAGGTCTTGACACAAGTCAGCTAAGTAGCCACTGTGTGAAAGAATAGTATCTGCATTGAAACTACTGTCAGTTTCCTAGAGTGGCCCAGAATTCTAGTATTATGAGACAGGGAGAAATGTTTCTCTCAAACCACTTCCTTCACATCATGCATGACTTTGTGGATCTATATCTTGTCATCCCTCAGTCATCTTTTTTTTGTGTATGAATGGCAGTTCCAGATGTTTTAGGTCTTGCCTCACAGGGAAGGCACCCCAACCTTGTGATCATTTGTGTTGGTCCTTTCTGCACTCTCTGTAGCTCTATTGATTCCCCAACTCTGTCCCAACCTATATTTAGGGACTAGGGTCAGGGACGCAGTGGGTCACTTTCCAACATAAGTCAGTCTATGCAAGTAGGAGCATGCGTGGTTGTGCAGAGATGCAAAGTGCTTTTCTGTAAAGATTAGCAGATCATTGTGCCATATAAATGGCATCTTCAAAGCTGAAAGAAGTGTCACACTCATCAAAGAACTATGCTGAGGGAGCTGAGGGAGGTGTTGCCACCTGTTTAGAAAAGGCACCGTGACTGGCCGGGAAAGATGTGTTTCCTGGTGCTGTAAATGGAGTCCTTGTGTTGCCTTGTGACTTCCTCTTCCTCAGCTGATTGCGGATCATAACGATCGCTGCCATTTGGACAGGAATAATTAATGGGCTAAATGTAGGTTAGTGGCTTCTGAGCCGCCAAGGGCAAAAATTCCTGTCTGTTTCAACCTCAGCCTAACCCACTGAGGCACTTAACTTCCTGAGTCAATACTGATCCCATGATGCTAACAAAAGACCCCCATTGATCATTGCCCTCTAGTAATTACTGCCAGCATGAGGTTGTCCCTCACAACCAGTTGACATCTTTTGACAATTTAAATATAGTCAATTTTTTTTAAAAAGAAGGCTCTTGAAAGAAGTGGGCTTATAGATCTCTGATAACAAAATAGCATGAGAATATAAAGACAAATAGGATTTTCCAGCAGGGCTCTCAAGGAATTTGAAGTCATGACATTTATAATCGTATGGCAGACTTCTAGTCAACTACAACGCAATTACCTTACAGATTGACTTTAATGGTTACATTTTCCTGAAAAACAAAGTTATCTTAAAATAGGATTTTAAAAATTCCATGCTTGTATATATAATGGTGTTAGAGCTAGATTTTTTGGGAACTATTCAAAAGCAAATAATCTTTCAGACTTCCACATATCACCATCTGCCCACTTAAAGATGTCTCAGATTTTGTATCTATTGGGTAAGTGCACAGCAAAAGGGTGGATTTAGGGTGTCCTGGTAGAGTTGCCATCAACCTGTAGACAGTGTTGGGATCCAAAAATTTTAATAACAGTTTCCGATGATGGTGAGATTCAAACAGTGGCGCCGCCGCACACACGCATCTCCAGTCCCTATTGGGCAGGGAGGTTGCTTTAGTAACCCCTTCTCGGCACTCAGAAAAAATTAGTAACCACTTCTAGAGAAGTGGTGAGAACTGGTTGGATCCCACCTCTGCCTGTAGAAAAAATGCCCAGCTTCTTTAAGGGAAGATTAAAGAGATGTTATTTCTCAGGTGATGTTATTTACCTCCATCCCATAGAAAGTTTCAAGTGCTTATTCCCACGCATCACACTTTTATTAAAGGACCAGGACCTTTTATCTCCAGGTTGTTAGTAACCCTATGTCTTTGGCTTGCTCCGTACTTTATGGTCTTTAAGATTCCCCAAAGATTTTTTTAAAAATTATAAACTTAAAACAGGTAACGTGTGAATGTAATAAAAACATAGTTCATGCCAGGACACCATCATAAAGTTTGGATGGCGCTCCCTTTGGATTGTGCACTTGGGTTGCTTCCACACAGCGGTTTTGCACGGGTTTGCAATCCAAACTAAAATTATTTTTTAAAGCCTCCAAACAACAGGTTTCTCAGTGGAAGGGCCCTAGCTCTGTGTTTTCTTAGCTGCCAATCTGATAGCAGTAGAATTGCGTAGATCTTCCACACATTCTCCCTCTCTATAGTTTTCTAGCTGCCACATCAGTTTATTTTCTCACAGATGTAGCTCAATTTGATTGGGTTTCCTGTGCAAGGGGGCTGTTGTCAACAGTTGTGGTACAGCATTTTTTTTTGCTGTTAAGCTGTAGCCAATGTATGGCAACTCTGTAGATTTTTCAAGGCAAGAGACTGTCAGAGGTGGTTTGCTATTGCCTACCTCTGCATAGTGACCCAAGGACATCTTTGGCAGTCTCCCATTCAAATACTGACCAGGGGCATTGCTGGTTAACTTCTAAGAACTGATAAGATCAGGCAAGCTGGGCTATCCAGGTAAGGGCTAGCACAGCATCACCTGATTGTTTTCCATTTTAAAAGTGCCTGTGTGCTATATCAATATATTGATCTACTATTAGAAGAGGGGCTAGGCCACACCTTCCTCCCCCTGCACATGCATGAGAATCACCATGGCTCATTCCACACAGTGTATTTTTAACAAGTTGCAACTCTTTTTCCCTGTATATAAATGAAAAACAAATTAATTTATAATGATTGCAACTCATTATAAATCTGCTGTGCTGAATCAATTCATATTGCCCTTGTGGAGAAATGCTACCTATTCTAAGGGCCACCCCAGTGTTTGGATTTTGGGACTGCAAACTGGTTTTTGAAAGTTCGCTGTTGACAAAAGGCAGTCAAATGGAGAGGAGTCACATGCTCACTCACCTAGTCAATTGCTTCCAAGCAGCCAGGACATAACTTTTAGTTTTATAAATGTCTCTAGTTGAGGGGTCTCCAAGGTAGTGTCTTTAGGCACTGTGGCTGACACCTTTTCAGGCACCCACAATTGGTTTTAGGAAGTGGGTGTGGCAATCATGTGTGTAGCTAGTTCTGCTTCCTGGGGCAGCCATTTTGTTGCTTTGCTCACCATGCCTTGTCAGAATTCCAAATGTACTCACAGGCTCAAAAAGATCGGGGACTGCTGGTGTAGCTGGTTAAGGACAATGTATTTGCCCAGTGGCCATTCTGTGACAGTTTCCACCAGAATCAGAAGTGAAAACAAACACACTCAACAAATACTAGTTACTCATTAAAAGAAACATAATAAAGGGGAAGGGACTGGGTATCAAGGTATAGGCATGGCCTAGCTATTTACTGCTATTAGGGAAATTAAAGATGTCTGCATGCTATTGCCTCTTCTGGGCTGTTGCTCAGCTTGCAGAGTCTTGGGAGACATATTGACTGGCCCACAGGTCTAGTGTTGTTATTGATGAATGCTAGGTCAGTCCAAAAAACAACCACCACCATCCACAACTTGATTGTGGATGAGTGGGCTGAACTGGCATGTATCACAGAGACCTGGGTGGGCGAGCTGGAAGGTCTTGCACTGACTCAGCTCTGACTATCTGGCTATACCATACAACACCAACCTAGACAGGAAGGACAGGGCAGAAGGGACCCTTTAGCTCATAAAGAGGTGTTTATCATCACCAGACATCCCTCCCACTCTGTATCTGGGATAGAGAGGTTGTATCTGACATTGCATCATAGAGGCAAAATGACATTGCGTCATAGAATGGCAGAATTCCTGAAAATTTACTCTTCAACCGGTTGCTCAACAGCATACTTGTCTGAGCTGTTGGTGGCACTTTCAGAGATGGTTTTGGAGAACTATTGTCTTGGGGGACTTCAATCTCCACTTTGAGAATGTCTCATGTTTGTTGAGGGAATCTGGCCCAACACCTGTATCCTGGATCCTTGCCCGTTGTGGCTAATTAAAGCTAGTCAGGGTGGGTTGACCAGATGGGTTCAGGAAATAGTTAATGCATCACTGAGAGGGGGGAGTGGTACCTTCAACCTTAAAAAAGATTCTGGTCAACCTCCTACTCACGGCCCTCCTTGAACACAGAGGCAATGTTAAAAATATAGGCCAGTGACCAATATCCTGTTTTGGGGCAAGATCCTGGAAAAGGTGGCGGCTTGTCAATTATAGACATACTTGGAAGAAATGGATTATCTAGATCCATGTCAATCTGGTTTCAGGTGCGGGTTCGGCACTGAAACTGCCTTTGTTGCTCTGATGAGCGGCCAGAACGAGCAATGCGTGCTGTAGTGCCTCCTTATATGCATTGCTTGATTTTGTTTGGTGTCTGTTGAAGAAAATCTGAAAATGCAAGGAAGTAAATGGCAGAAAAGAAAAATTGCTACAATTGCTGCAAGCATGTGGGAAGATCAATGATTGCTGCTGTGCATTATTATAGTGGTAAATCCTTATCAGGTGAGCATTTATTAAAAATAATACTTTAATATTTGTTAACCCAAGGGACAAAAATTCTTATTACCAAGGCAGGGGGAGGGATAGCACGGGGCAGGATTGTCCCACAGACATGGTTTAGTCACAGGAAGTATGCGAGAATTGGGAGAAGCTAGCAAAAGCGTTGGAAACATTACCCTCGAGCACAAATGAGACAGGTTCGTTATGTATGCATTACATACCCTGAGGATGTTTGCTTAGGAGTGGGCTCTCACTTCATTTCTCTGTTTACATGTGAGGAAGTACCATGCTGATTCCTCTGAGCTCAGCCACCATTTTGCCTGTCCCGTTTTCAACCTTCTTCTTCTTTTAGTTATCAATATCTTTTTTTTTTAAAAAAAGGAGTCCTATCAATCTGCTGGAAAAGCTGGGAGAGGATTGGGTGGAACTACTCCTGTTTCGGTGCGGAAAGGCAACAGGGAGTGGAAAACCTGGAGGAAGCCAGACACACACTGATCTGCTTCACTTTCCTGAACAGTCAGGAAATTTTTTTTACCCACTTTCGCAAGCCACAGGGCTGCTCTGATCTGTGACATGGTGAGTTCAGGAGTGCGGGGGGGGGGGGGGGGGGGATGTGTGTGCAACCAAGAATGTGACCCAAAGGGAATGAATGCTCACTGTGGTGCAGACCACAAGTGCATAAATGGCAACAATTAGTTATTTTTAAAAAGATGGTCCCAAGAGAACTAGAAGAAGAAGAAGAAGAAGAAGAAGAAGAAGAAGAAGAAGAGTTTGGATTTATATCCCCCCTTTCTCTCCTGTAGGAGACTCAAAGGGGCTTACAATCTCCTTTCCCTTCCCCCCTCACAACAAACACCCTGTGAGGTGGGTGGGGCTGAGAGAGCTCTGAAAAGCTGTGACTCGCCCAAGGTCACCCAGCTGGTGTGTGTGGGAGTGTACAGGCTAATCTGAATTCCTCAGATAAGCCTCCACAACGCAAGTGGCAGAGCTGGGAATCAAACCCGGTTCCTCCAGATCAGAGTGCACCTGCTCTTAGCCACTGCTCTTAGCCACTGCACCACTGCAGGACAAATGCTAATGGCTGTAGAGAATGTGTGACAGCCAGGGGATAAACAGAAGCAGTTTGGGGCCAGAACCAATACAGTAATGCCACGTGGAACTGCCCAGTGTCTCTTTTCAATGGTCTACTTTTCAGGTTCGCATTTGCTCTGATCTCTCCCAAACCTGGTTTGGCATGATCTTTTTGAAAAGCTTGTTGTAAGTTTAGATGCTATGTGGGCAGACCATTGCACAGTTATGAAGGTCCTGCCCATATTGGCTCCATTCTTCTTTCCTCAGCTCCCACAGTCACCATACCCATCTGCCACTGGAGAGCTTTTGGGGCAATTTAATACAGTTGGTATTATAAGCAGGTATAGCAGCTACTGATTTTTAAAGCAAAGCCTGAAAAGCCCTCCAGTGTTTTGTGTGTGTGTGTGTGGAGGCGAGCGGGCGGGCGGGTGGGATGAGGAAAATGAGCTGAAAAATACTAGGGGATGCTCTGTTGACTCTGAAAATGCCTCTGAATTCACTAAGGGAAAGGAAACGTTAGAAGAATTCAAACATTAGCTACAGCATCATCTTAGAAAGTATCTGGAAATGCTTAATCTCAAATAGGACAGAGCTAATTCTAGCAAAGACAGAACGTGATGTGTGCATGTGTGCTGGTTTAGAATTAAAAAATATTATTTTCAAACCACCAGCCTAGCAATTTGATGCAGGGAGGGAAAACATTAGGCAGAAAGGCTTCTCAGCAAAATTTCCTCTTGTTGCATGATTTGTTTAACAGGGATGATTGGAAAAACAATGCTTTCAGTTTCATCTTTCATGATGCTCCCTCAGAGCCTGAACTCTACTTGAACTCTGAACTGAATTGTCAGGTACCACAGAAATGAATTACTTGGTTTTCTAAGCAAGGATAACAAACAGAGGTTTTCAGGTTCAATGGTTTTAAAATTAACATGCCCGCATTACCTTTCTTGTTCCCTGCCACAAGATGCTGCTTCCTTTTGCTTCGTCATTTCACCCTGCCATGGAATTTTATTCCCAGTTTTTCACTAGCACTTCAATACAGTTACATGGATAACAGTTACAGTCCTTGCCAGTTCCTCTGTAGCTAACTTTCTGGATCATAATTTTTACAGGACAACAAGCAGATGTGCAGCCTGATTTTACCCAGATTAGCTGCTTCTAAATCCCCTGAAACCAGTGGCCTTCCTCTGCATAGGACTGGATTGTCATCTATAAATTTATTTATTTACTCCACTGAGACCACACCATTCTTCCCAATAAGGACCCAAAGTAAGGACCCACAGAGGTTTCCTCTGCTTGCATCTCACCTGTTTGCTATTTCACTGTAAAAAGTAGATGAATAAAGTTTTTTATCCTAGTGATTCCATGCATGTATTGTTTTTTCCTTTTGTTTTGTTTTGAGGGGGATGTCTATGAAGCTCTTCCATCCCCATCAGAACAACAAAAAACTTTTTATAACATCCTAAAAACATTATATTTGTGCTGTGCGGAATCTTGAGCACAAGGCCCAAAATAGACTCTGTACCTCAGTTTTAAAAAAGGAGGACAATATGGAGTGGATGAGCGTTTAAAGAATCATTTCTCTTTGTTTAAATGATGGTTGAAAGATGTGAAAACATGACTTACAGTATTTGATAAAAGGCTTGTAGAATATAGGATGCACACATATCCTTTAATCTGGGCCAGCAGATTGGTTAGGTGAGTAGTCATGAGCAGAAACAGCTACAAAGTGGACTGAGCAGTGACCCACTGAATAATAGTTGTACCACTGACTCATCCACTCATTTTCACTTGCCTAACAGCAATCCTGTAGATATTTCTCAGAAGTAGTGGGGCAAAAACTTGAGGTAGTGAGATTCTTGGGCTTCCTCTGGTTTCCTTGTAAGTAGAGTTTGCTGTCTTCTGTGGTAAGAACTAAGATGCTTTAATTGTGTACTTAGATTGTAGATAACTAAATAATGGACATCATCTGAAGTAAGAGTGGAATTGCAAAAGAAGAGAAATTATTTGTATCCCGGACCAATGGGGTCTGCAGTGACCAGATAGCATTCAGATCAGATAATTGTCTTGGAATGGCAACATGGCAAGTTAATAAGAGGAAAGGATCTTGCAGGTCAGCAACCTAACAGAGAACTAAGGCTGCCTGTTTCAGGATGTATAATGCCAGCAATCTTATGGGCTTGCTTGTGTTAATGGAAGATGGGCAGCCCACTCCAGAGGGAAGGGCAATTGTACTGTGGGAGCAGCAGAGAGCTGTGCCTATGTGTTTGTTCCCTTTACTGGCATAAGGGGCACTCACACCAGTGGAAGGACAAAAATACCATTGTCCCACTGACCCACAGCTCTGCAGTGGGAAAGCCCAGAAGTCTGGGCCACCACAAAATGATGTCCAAGTGGATGCCAGCACGGGGGGGGGGGGCAGGATTGGACATTCCTGGGGTTGGAGCCAACTTTAGTTGGTTTCCACCGGTGTTCCAGCCTAGGACCATTGACACCGAGCCCTGCAGGCTTATGTTGCACAAAAGTGTGGCATAAACCTGCTTGTTCTGTGGTGTGATTTAAGAGGCTGAAGGGATTTGAACTTTCCCTCCTTTCTGCACTGCCTGAATCTCCATGGAGGTGGCATGGTGTCGCCTTTGCAACTGTCCCCAGTCACCTCCGATCACCCTTCCGCATTTAGATTTCAGTGTCAGATTTCATAGAGAATGAAATCAACGAGTTTAGACTGGAGTAGCACTGTTAAACCCACAACGGAACTTGTACTGACAAATTATAGAACTTCCTTCTCTCCAACAAATTTACCAACGATTGCTCTTTGGAAAGAGTGTGGAGAGGAAAGTGGAGGGAAATTATAGCATTTTCTGCTTTGTTTCAGATTTCTGCACTTCTCATGCTATTGCATTGCTAACTAGATGTTCTATCTTGTTTCCATTGCATTCAGACTGAGTAATCCATCTATGGTTTCAGTGAGAGGCATAATAATAATAATAATAATAATAATAATAATAATAATAATAATAATAATAATAATAATAATAATAATAATAATAATAATAATAATAATAATAATAATAATAATAATAATAATAATAATGAATTTTGGAACACAATACTCCTGACCTCACGATTGTGGAAAAAAAGAAAGTGTGGATAGTTGATGTTGCAATTCCTGGTGACAGCAGAATTGATGAGAAGCAACTGGAAAAACTTACACAATACGAGGATTTAAGGATTGAACTACAAAGACTCTGGCACAAACCAGTAAAGGTGGTCCCAGTGGTGATCGGCACACTGGGTGCAGTGCCTGAAGACCTTGGATGGCACTTAAAAACAATTGGCGCTGTCTAGAGCCAGCATGCTATAGTAGTTTTGGACAAGGATCTGGGAAACCCATGTTTGAATCCCCACTCATGCCAGGGAAGCTTGCTGAGTGGCCTTGAGCTGGTGATTCACTTTCCCTGACTAGTATTTGGGTGGGGAATCAAACCTGGTTCTCCAGATGAGAGGCCACCTGCTCTTAACCATTACACCATGCTGGTTCTCATGAAGAGATTAATTGCCAGAAAATGAGGCGGTGGCCACTAGTTAAATGGCTTTAAAAGGGGGTTTGATAAATTCATGGAGCGTAGAGAACAGCCTTAGGGTAATATTGCATAGGGTCAGTGTTGGCCATGCAGTGATATTTCTGGCTTTCACACAGATGTCAATGGGTCTGTCCCAAATCTGCTGAAAAGTAAATGGTTTCAGAACATCAGCTGTTGTTCCTAAAGTAAAGCTTCCTACCTTTTCCCAAACCAAGAAATTAAAGTATCTGCTTTGGTGTACTAACTTTGCTCTTTTGCACATGTGTGCTAATCTTAAAAATATGATCTTCATTCCACTGTGGCTTTTGTTTCTCACATCAGATGAGAGGGAAGTTGATGCTTTCTCCTGAAACACACTGCTGTTGTCAACCCTTCCTGGTAATAAATTTGATTGCAGCTGTGGCATGCTGTTCTTTGAAACACTGAGAATCAACTGGAGGCACATCTGGTATGCAGAACATCCCTCCAGAGGGATCTTTCCGTTAGGTCTATGCCATCAACTCTTCAAGCAGACCCATTTGTTTAGTGCTTGAAAGTAACAGGCTTTGATTTTATCTACATATAAATGTTAGCCGATACAGCTGAAGTAGGGCTGCAAGTTTTAAATGGCATATTAATCACTTAAAGCCTTAGCTGACTTTGTTGATTGGCCAATTTTAGCTTGCCAATTTTGTTCATTTTGGGGAGGTTATTTTTGATCTTGTGGTTTGTGCAAAAGAACATACTAAAGAGGAGCTTTCCTTCTAAGAGTGAAACTCTTTTATTAAATAGTCAGTGATTCTTCTGATTGTTTTTGAAAGGCATTTCTACTAGTGTTTAGGCAATATGCACACTGGCTTATTTGGTTAAAAAAGATTTCAGCTGAAAACTCCTTAAAACCTAATACTGAAAACTCCTTCAACCAAAAACTCCTTAATATACACATTGAGGGATTGAACAGTTTTTGCATTTATTGTGTTATTCAACATCTTAGAAATTGATGAGCAGTTTAGAAATGAAGTATGAGAAATTCACATTTATTATTTGGCACAGGCTTGTCTAGGAAATTATTCATAATTAGCAAATATGTTGCTTAGTTTTCAACATACACTTCTGAATTCTTTGCATCTGAAGACTATATAGGTTATAGATGTTTGTCATCTGCATAGGATAGGGTGTGGTACAGTTCAGGTACAGTGTAAACATGCGTGAGGTAATTAGAGTTATGTTGGTGCAGCAATAATTTTCCTGAGGATCACATTTTTGTATTTTTTAAAAAAATGGTAAGTAGATAGATGATAAATCTTTGGAACAGCTGCTTAAAGTGAGCAGGCAATGTCAGACGGAAGGGTATTAAGTAAGAGTTGCATTGGAGTGTGTACATGTTTGTGTGTATGAAGAGCCATCACATGGTTAGGAGATACATTCAGTGTTGGCAATTGAAAATGGCATTATGGTGAGAGGTCACCTTGCTGGCAAACATTTGAAACATGGATTACTTATACCAGGTCCAGGAAGATATATATGAAAGTGCTTATCTGTGGTGTTTGATCTATGAAGGGATATTCCACTCATGCTGCTGATATCTTTCAGATGTAGTCATCAAGTGAAAAACCACAGGCATAAGAAACTGTACCTGCATCGTCGGAATAATATAACCAATGCTTATGCATGTACTCTTGAACAAAAAACATTTTTTGCACAGTTCTTCAAAAACAAAAACAAAGTATGACTTTTCCCTATATCCATTTTTTCTTTTTTGCTCCACTTTGTAGGCAAGAACGATCAGGAAATAATGCAAATGGGCTTACAGGATTGAGGGCACAAATGCATTCATCATCCCTGTTTGCAGAACCGATGCTGAAGAACTCTGAGACTGGCACCAGGTTGTTTATATCCTGGTGACTCACATTCTGGATGCTCAAATTGCTCTAGATGATGTATTAAATTTTTACAATACTGTTGAATCAGTACATACAGAGTATATTTATTAACATCTGCTGGTGTAATGACTTGATGAGGTAGTCATGAAAAACGGTTCTCTGTTGGGTAATAGTGCTGTGGAATAAAAACCAAGTGTAGGCCAGAAGCTTTATCAAATAATATTGTTCTTGAGTTTATTTATTACTTAAAGTATTTATATTCCATTTTTTCTCATGGCTCTAGGTGGCTTAACAACCCAAAATAATATAAACCCCCTAAACACCCTTCTCAGAGCCTATACCTCTTTATAAGCTATGTAAAATAAAAATGCTTGGCGTTTCTCCTGTACATCTGTAGAAACAATGTCCCCCTTACTACCTCAGAAATGTCATAGAGTTGGAGCTACAACAGAAAAGCATAGGCCAATGTCAGGCATGCCACTGGTTTTGCAAGGGATGTTGCTGGGATGACTTGCTAGCTGCAAAGGGCAGTTGGAGAGAGGTGGATGCTGCACAACAAATGTTTAACGGGTTGCAGTTGTTATATAGGAACCTGTTTTCCTTTTTCCTATTCACCTGCATGCCGTTTAGGCAGTGATCGGAGCCCATAGAAATAATCTAGGTTGCTTTCGCTCCTTTGCATGGAGATGCTTCTCTTTTTTTAATTTCCTGCAACACATGTGTAGCTGTGCTGGCATACAGAAATGAATTCCCACAGCCATGCCGATCATCCTGTTACCGCGCTGCTCAGGATAACACTTTCCGTTCCAGAGGTATCCTGCTCTCGGCAGCGCCCAGGAACCCAAGCAAGACCCGACAAGGCTTGGATAAATAAAAGTGATTTATTGAGATGCTGACCTAAGTGTCAGCACCTCCCTTCCGCACAAACACTGCGCCGCCTAGCAGCCTTACAACACCTTAAGTACACTTTCTCCCGTCGGGAGCCCGGGAGAATCAAAGACAGCCTACCACCATTCAAAACAACCAATCATTCATTTGCAACATGCAGGAACCAATCAGTGTCCGATAGGCATCCCCTTCTCAAGTTTCGCGCCAGAGCAGGGCGAGGCGATGACGTGTCCACTGACGGGGGACACACAAAGGTTTTCTCCAGGTGTCCGGGGTCAGGAAGCAAAGAGCGATGACGTGAGTCCCCTTATCTGCCTGCTGACGAGATTAGGCAGGGCAAGGCGCTTCGGCTGAGGTCCCTTTGTCCGCGTGCATCAGGAGACTTTACACGTGAATGGGATAAGTCCGGGTGGGGCAGAGATGGCTCTCTGCCCTGGGCCAAGGAGGTTCCATACAAGCACAAATACAGGGAAACTTACAAATCCTATTTCTACCTAATACAAATCAGTTTCTACCTAAACAAATACAAGACAGAATAAATTTTCCAATCGTTTTTAGTTCAGACATATTCCAGGAGCGGGATTCTCTCCTGGCTCCGCTATCAATCCCACAATACAATTGGCTGCACCTGTGTATCTGCACAGCAACACAAAAAACATTAGAAATAAAAAGCGACCTCTCTGCAACAGCAGGGCCATAATGAATGTGTTGCTGTAGATCGGTCATACTCGCTGCCATGGAGACAATATGCTTGGGGGCTTTACACCCTGTGGGGCCCTCAAAGAATCTGCCCCCAACCTGCTGGGTAACCTGCACAGAATGGCAGGCGGGAGGATTCTCTCTGATGGTGGACAGTGAGGAACTTACAGTGAATGGGGTGGAAGGGAGGGAAATAAAGTGACTCCAGCCTGGCCGTTTGCGTGGGAGTGGCTCCAACCCAGGATTTTGCAAAAGAATTGTAGGTTTAGCGATTTTTGAAAATCCTGGGTTGAGGCAAATAAAATGAGCAAACTTGTTTTGGGGTCGGGATCTGAGTGAAGTACCCCCCCACACAAATGGTTTGTATTGCACCCTACAACCATTATATTTGCCATGTGTGGAATTTACCCGAGGCTGGCATCACCAAGTCAGTGTCACTGACAATCATGGGGATGCTCTCGTATTTGGGCAGAAACTTTGTAGTAGAAGACATTTTACCATAGAGTTGCCCAAATACCAGAGCAACTGTTGGCAGCATGATGATGTCACTCCCATAAATGATACTGGTCTGTCAATGCCGTCTTCCTCTGGCCTCCCTTTCTAGCTAGTAAGTCCCCTCACTGGTCAGCTAAATGCTGCAGGGAGCTTGGAGTGGGGAATCTTTTGCCACCAGCAGGGGAATGGCAACACTATAGGCCACACTATGCAGAGAACCATTAGAAGGTGACAGCTTAAAGACCACACATGTGGACAGATAGGGAGATTTCAATTTGAGATGTCATTTCTGTCAGGGTCAATGCAATGGTCAGGATATAAAGATCTTGTAGCTTACGGAATTCCATTTTAGTCTTAAATAAAGGTTGGCAGGAAGCTTGGCAAATTTCCATCAGCTACCTGCCTAGGAACTGCATATGAATAGGAATGCTACTGAAATTTGCATCCCCACTATCTTGACCTGAAAGTCTATGGATCAACCTCATTTCTCCCTTGTGAGAATCAAGACAATGAATGCTATTTTGTGCTTCCCAGCACTGCCTTTTCCTGCTACACTTATGCAACTCAAAACGTTATTTTTGCACCTAGGACACAGAAAGGGCATAAAAGGGATGATAAATAAGTTGGGAATGTCAAAAATAAAACTGGAAACAAACAAAAAGCATGACAAGAACATTAAATGAAAAAAAGATAAAACAAAGCAGGGTGTATGTGTATGTTTCTGCTTATGAATATGCTACACTAATGGGGGAGACCAGAGCCCCATCTTGTCTTCTATCCGCTGTTGGTTTCTGTGACCAGACAACAGCTGCACAGACCTTCATGAAGTTATTGTAAATGCACAGGCATGATGGCTGCTGCTGCTTCAGGGCTTCGAACTGTGCTCTGTGTTTCTGTCTTGCTCCTATAACTTGATGGCAGGAGCTGGCCCCTAGAGGGACATATATCCAGGTAGGGACGGGTGTTCCACAGTGCCAATCCAGACTCCAAGGTGCCAGCTCAGCTATATGACAGCCGAGCATTGACACAGCTTATGATTTATGTGTCGTTGGCTTTTCACTTGATTTATTTTATCTCTCAGTTTCATTTCCTGCATTAATGAGTATGGAGAGCTTTAATTTTTAAGCCAGCAGGGTTTCCGAGTGGAGTTGCTCAGAGCATTTGCAGCTCTCGATTGATCACTACATTATAAATCTTTGAATTAACTGTGTGGCTCACTGTTATTGCTAGTGTGGGCTGTATTCTGAAGGACGGGTAGTTGATTTTCCAGTGGCTGCACTGGCAAAAAGGCTCTGAGGTGCAGCCTGCTCTGGTGTGGAAGGGCACTGGGTGGGTGCTTTAGCCTCGTGAAAGAGAAGGGCAGACATTTTGCAAAATGAGGTTAGAACAAGCCATGTTACTAGTGAAATATTATAACACCATGTCACAATGTATTTTCTTGCCTATGGGACTGTTCCATATGAGTAATGCAGCAAAACATAATGCTCAATTAGCTCACCTAGAAATTGAAGACCTTAAGGACCGCTTACTCCCATATGAACCTGCCTGACAACTCTTGGTCAATTTCAGAGGCCCTGGCTTTGGATGCCTCCACCAGCTGAGGCTAGATGGGTGGCATCCTGAGACAGAGTCTTCTCAGTTGTGGCACCAAAACTTTGGAACTGCCTCCTCAAGAAGATTTGTCTGTCTCCCTCTATCATTGTATTCCACCAGCAGCTTATTTTACATTCCCTCAATAATGCTTATTAAATCTTTTCCCTGTTTGAGTACTTACGGATTTATGTTTATATATTTGTTTTATTTTGAATTTTTTTTTGAATATTTTATATACCTATGTATTTTAAATGCTTTTTGAATGTTTGAAATGTTTGCCACCTTGGGGACTCTGAGCTGGGTAGAAAGGCAGCATGAAATGTTTTAAATTAATACTTAAAATAAATAAAAAATAAAATTTGAATGATCTGTTGATAGGAAGTTGTGATTTTGAATATGGTAAGACCTAATTTTTTTCAGAAAGCAAAAAATTGCTTTTTAAAAAATTTCCTGAAAATTTTTGGGTTTTTAAAAAGTTGAACCTGAAAAATACTAGCTCTGCACGGCTGAATGCAGGGATTGGCTGAGCTGGCCCCTGTACTCAGCTGCGTGGGGCTGCCTCATCACTTGTGAAGCAGGAACTGGCTTTGCAAGCGGTGGGGGAGGGCTGCCTGCCGGGATCAAGGCCCCCCCCCCCCCCCCGCAGCCCTGCTGGCAGCTTCATCTTTTGTATTTTGAGACAATGAAGTGATTTTCTGGTATTGTTCTCATTAATTAAAGAGTGTCTCTCCTGCCAGCAGTTCTTGGGGTGTGATACAGACCTTGCGGTTAGAGTGTTGGATTATGATCTGGCAGACTCAAGTTTCAATCCCCACTACCATGGAAGCTTGCAGAGATAACTTGCATTAGTTACACGCTCTCAGACTGAACCTGTTCACGGGGTTGTTGAAGGATAACTGGAGGAAAGAGAGGAACTTATAATCTTTAAAAAACTATTTGAGGGACGTGCACAGCCTCCTAAGATTTTTGGGATTTAGGTTTGTTTTGAACAAAACCTTTCTCTCATTTTCCAGGTGTTCCAAAATTAGTTGAGTGTATAGGTTTTGGTTTTGCTGCTGTCATGTAAGTTTTGTGGTGCACAAGGGGACTAATGAGATCACTGAGACTAGATTAATATATAAAAAGCTAAGAAGATTTATTTATTTACAGGTTGGCTTTAAAGGAACAAATCAGCAGCATAGGTCTCCAGGTAGACAAGTAGAAAACTAGATGAGGCACATGTAATGTAATGGTTGTGACTTCAGAGAGTAGTTAGGCTCTTCTACAATGCTTTCAGGCACAAACAGGCTGACTAGCCACTTTATTGACTAGCCACTAGGTCGGATCCTCTCACATACCAAGGTTTCCATCCACACCAGCCTGACCTTTCCCCAGTGTCAGACTAAACTGTACCAGGTCTGCTCAGCACCAGAGACAGGCCTAACTACTAAGCACTGTCTTATCATAGAGCTAAACCGCTCTGCCACACTACCAGGCAAAGCTACCCTTCACTCTGCTCTTTTTCCTGAGCCGGACCTGAGCTGTCACTGCTCTCTTCCTGAGGCAGAACTCACCTCTCACTTTCTTCTATCTTCCCTCCAGCTTCTCAACACCCTTCTTGAAGGTGACTGGATGCTGGAGCAGCACCCCTATGTGGTCCTCTGAGTGGCTGATTTTTCCTTCAGGGGCAGGTCAGCCTACTGTTCATCACTGGGAGAGAAAGGCAGAGTATAAACAAAGTAAATAAATAAATAGCTATTACCGGATGTGCTAAAGTCATTCCTTTGTGACCCTTAAGGATGTGAGAATGTACAGATTGTCTTGCTGGACCAGACTTTGCAATCCAGCACTCTGTCTTCAACTTCCCAAAAAGGGCCCCCTTGTTTGTCTCCAGGGCTGGTTAATCAGAGGTATACTACTTGAGTACATGAAAGTTCTTTTCTTCACAATCTATGCCTAATAGCCATTGACAGATTGAACTCCCATGAATTTGTCTGTTTGCTCTTAAAAAGCCATCCATGCCGGTGCCTGCTGCAACTTCCTGAGGCCAAGATTCCCATGAGTTAAGGACGTGTTCTGCAAAGAAGGACTTCCTTTTGTTTGTCTTGAACCATCTGCCAATCAAGTCCCTCTGCTGGTTGGGGTTTCTTCCTCTTTCTGTGTGGGAATTTGTAACATTCTGAGT
This sequence comes from Sphaerodactylus townsendi, assembly GCF_021028975.2. Lineage (NCBI taxonomy): Eukaryota > Metazoa > Chordata > Lepidosauria > Squamata > Sphaerodactylidae > Sphaerodactylus > Sphaerodactylus townsendi. Next base: position 41,035,563 of record NC_059435.1, read on the forward strand.
GGTGGCTCTTAAACTCTTGATGAAAGAAGCCAGATTTTCCTGAGGCTTAACAGACAGCTCTGACTTGGCTGAGCCAGACAGGTGACATTTGTTTAATTTAGAACAGAATTTTATGGTTTGGTCTGCAGCAAAGGAGGCACCGCATTTCACTGCTTCCTGGAAGCATGTCTAGATTCTTTCTGAAGGAGAAAACAGAGTTTATAGCTCAGATATACAGTCAGGAGTAACGTGGCTCTGACGGATGTTATAAATACTGGTACATCCTATTTATATAATGGTGCGTTCTTTGTAACACAGTTCTGCAAACACTGAGCTAAAATGACAGCATGGAGTTAGGGGAGTTATTTCCTTCTTGGGGATGGGAGACAGAATCTCAGAGATGTGTTGCCTGTCCTTTTTTGTCTGCCCATTGTGTCAGGGATCACTGAGTGGCAGAAAGAGCAGCCTCAATAGTGAGAAATGTTCTTTTTCCTCTTTGTGAGACTGGCAAAGAGGGGAAAAGCACTCAGAGAAGCTTCCTATCTAGGGGCCCAACAAGCAAGAAGAAAACCAAAGGCCTGGGTTGCCTCTGCAATGAGGGGTGGTTGTTCTCTGGGTTTCACTCTGCACATAGTAGTCTGTCCAGACAGCTCCTGTTCAGTACAACATGAGTTGCTTTGTTTTTCATACCTATGCATAACAGTTACTTTTTGTTTAAAAAAAGTCTGCAGTTCTCTCTGCAGATGACAGCATAAAATGACAGCATAGTTTATATTATTTATTGACCCAGTTTTCTCCCCAGTGGGGACCCAAAGTGGCTCACAACACTCTTCCCTTCTTCATTTTGTCTTCCCAACCACCTTGCACAGTAGGTTAGGCTGAGAGAACGTGACTGGCACAAGGCCACCCAGCATAAAATTTTGGTAGCTGTTAAGGTGCCATAAGAGGTAGACAATCTCCAGGAGGAAGAATGCTTCTCCTCCTTTTTGCTTGTTGTTGTGGTTTTCTGTGGGCAGGTGTGTGTTTTTTTAACACAGAAGCATTCTCAAAGTGATGCTCCATGACCTTCCCCCTGCAGTATGAACAGGGACAATTAATTCTGCCATCTCAGTTCTTTGCTACCTTGTATTCACTCACCTGAGTATAGATCCAACATAGTTGGCATGTGTGTTGAAAGGTTTAGGTGTGTAGTAAATTTCATGAATGTCTTGTCTTCGAAGCTTTTAAAAAACTGTTATGTGATGCTGGAAAGTGCCTGCCCTGCTGAGTCACTTTGAGAAGTCATGTCTGATGAGTCCCCACTACTGCAGTGTAACCATAAAAGAAGCATTGATCATAATTGTATCCCATATGAATACAATGAAAATGTTCTATATGCCATTCCTGACTTTTACATGGCATTTTTTTCTCCACTATATATAGCCTTTGCAGTTGACACTTGAAGTTTCTTGCTTCTCTTCTGAAGAATTGTTTGATATTTTGGCATGATTTTTTTTCTTCCAGTGCCTCTGGAAGAAAAAATAATGGGTGAAAATCCAGTATTTGGGAGACATGTATCAGTCACACACTGTGTGGGGAGGGGTCGTGGGTCGGTGGCCCAGGTTCAATCCCCAGCATCTTCACTTGAAAGGACAAGGTGAGTGATGTAGAAGACCTCTGCCTGAGACCAGGAGAGCAGCTGAGGAGTCAGTACAGCCAGTCTGAGCAGACAAAGCTGACTTTGACTATGTGATGGCACTGACATAATGCCCATTGGGCAAGGTGGGCAGCTGCCCAGGGCATCACCTTGTGGGGGGCATCAAAATGCTGGGTTCGTTTTTGGGTATTTTTAGTGGTTTTCCATTTTTGGCCTGCAGGGGGCGTGGTTTTTAAACTAGTGGCACCAAAATTTCAGCAAATCATCAGGAGACTGTCCTTATGCTACTCCCCAAGTTTGGTGAGGTTTGGTTCAGGGAGTCCAAAGTTATGGACTCCCAAAGGGGGTGCCCCTATCCCCCATTGTTTCCAATGGGAGCTAATAGGAGATGGGGGCTACAGTTTTGCTGGTCCGTAACTTTGGCCCCCCCTGAACCAAACTGCACCAAACTTGGGGTGGAATCATTAGGGAAGTCTCCTGATGAGACCCCGAAAGTTTTGAGACTGTGACTTCAGAAATGTGCCCCCCCCCAGCCTGCAACCCCCATTGACAGCAATGCAGAAAACTCAATGCAGAACAAAGATTCTTGGTCAAATTTCGGGATGTTCTTGCAGGGAGGGCATTCTTGGACGTATCATCACCAAAATTTCAGGGTATCATCTGAAGACTGTCATGATGGCACCCCCAAGGTTTGGTGCAGTTTGGCTCAGGGGGTCCAAAGTTATGGATCCTCAAAAGGGTAGCCCCCATCTCCTTAGCAAAGAATGTGGGATGGGGTACCCCCTTTGAGGGTCCATAACTTTGGACCCCCTAAACCAAACTGCACCAAACTTTGGGGGTACCATAAGGACAGTTTCCAGATGATACCCTAAAATTATGGTGCCAATACATCCAGAAATGCGCCCCCTGCAGGAACATCCCAGATATTTGCCCAAGGATCTTTGTTCTGCATTGAGTTTTCTGTATTGCTGTCAATGGGGGTTGCAGGCTGGGGGGGGCACATTTCTGAAGTCACAGTCTCAAAACTTTCGGGGTCTCATCAGGAGACTGCCCTAATGATTCTCCTCAAGTTTGGTGCAGTTTGGTTCAGGGGGGCCAAAGTTATGGACCCTCAAAACTGTAGCCCCCATCTTCTATTAGCTCCCATTGGAAACAATGGGGGATGGGGGACCCCCTTTGGGAGTCCATAACTTTGGACTCCTTGAACCAAACCTCACCAAACTTGGGGAGTAGCATAAGGACAGTCTCCTGGTGATATGCTGAAATTTTGGTGCTGATATGTCTAAAAACGTCACCCCCTGCAGGCACCAATGTCCTGGTGCAAAAAAAATTGGTCGTGGTGGAGTGGCCGCCCATGGTGGGGGGGGGGGGGATCCAACTCAGGTTTTGCTCAGGGCCACAGTTTGCCCAGGGCTGCCTTTTTACGCCCCTGTGTGATGGTCAGATTCAGTATAAGGCAGTTTCATGTATGCTCATGTGTGTTCCATTCAAGGGATTTGTCCATCAGGTGTTGCTTATTACATACTTTCTTTGAATCCAGCAGTCTTCACAATGAACCAGGGTTGGTCTTCTCAATGAACCAGGGTTGCTAGCCCCGTTAGTCCCAGGAGCTTTTGGGGAGCTGAAGCCTGGGAAGGGAAAGCATCATGGATCACCTGGAAGTGATGTAACACTATCTGCCTCATTGTCCTCCCATTTTTCTCCATTGCTCACTTGATCAAGTGAAGGCAGCTGAAGGTGGGGGTTGAAGTTTTCTCACTGAGGGCCGGCACATGGTAAGCCTGCAGTGAGCCAATAAATTGCATTGGCTAATTCAGCAACTTATGACAAAATGATGAATGCCTTTTGTCCATCATATGAATCTACTTTATGTACAGTGCTGTGATTGAGTGTTAGGGCAGCAAGTGCTAGCCAAGGTCAGATCTCTGGGATCTGCCAGTGATGACTTTACTCTTTGCACTAAGGAGAAAATCCCTCCAGCTGCTTAGCTCATGACCATTGTCTTTCCTCATCTCCTTCAGATCTCCTTCACATGAGGTCGCTCCTTCGCAATTGCTGATTTTACAAGCTGACTGTTCTTGTGGTTCATCTGTGTCAATGGGGTAATAAAATCTGCACTTCATCCATCGGTTCTGTCAGCCAAGGCACCTCCTCACTTGTGGCTGTTTAAAATGATCCTACACTGTTTGGCTAGGCTCTACATGGGAAAATTACACTTCAGTTCTCTCATAAAAGAACTATTAGATTATAGCAGCATTTTAAAAAAAACATTTATGAGGTTCTATCTTTATTTAAGCATAATTCCAATCACGTGTGTTGGGCAGAAGAGGCAACAGTGGTTCAGAAAGAATGATTGCTAAACAAAACAGAAAAAAAAAACCTCAGGTGGTATATAGCATCAAGTTTTGAGTGTCTATCTGACCAAAGCTAGGTAATTAATTATAGGCTAGTGAACTACATCATTGGATATAGTTTTTGGGCACTTGCTATTATTGAACACCTGTTGTTCAAGCCTTGCATAAAAGCATGTGCTTTGAAGGTGAGGCCAGAAAGAGAAGGGATGCCATTTTTTGGGGAAATAATGTCAGAATTTTCATTTTGCTGCCTGAATGTGACATATCTATGGCATGTTTAGCCCTTTGCTTATGTGCTGTCCCAGCCATTGGGAGGACTGGAAAACGGTCATCAGACAAAGTCAAATTAGCATATTTTCTCCAATTCAGTCCCAAGGTTGCTTAGTTTAAAATGGTGCAGACATGATAATAACTGCCCATTTTTGAAAATCACACAGAACACTTTCACAGAGCAGCCTCTTCTTTCACCTCCCTTAAAGCTCCTCCATCACCAGTGGACTAGACGCTTCTGAAGAGGCAGCCTTTTGCCTGCAAACAATGTATTACCAGCATAATCTTATGTCAAAGTCACTCCCACTAGGGTCAATGGAGCTTCTATCCAGCCATTCATAGGACTGCCTGCTGAGGATGGACTTGGTTGCTGTATCCACAAATGCAGAGTCTCACTTGTGTTTGCTGAGGGCCAAAAATACACAATATATGTGACACAAGTCAGTTAATGGGTGCTCAACACAAACATGCAGGAATAAACCCTTAAAAACCTCTCTGTTGCAGCTCCAAATGCTGCTGGGGGAAGAAGGGGTTTCAGTAAATGTGAGACCTGAGATAGTGGAAAACAGGCCTTCCTCCCAATGGTAGTCTCCACTGTTGTGTGGGACAACAGCCTGAAAACCCTCCTTCCCCCTTGTGGTGTTTGGAGCTTCTCAGAGCAACTGAGAAACTTATGGCTTGATTTGTGTTACATGGATCATGTCCTGAAACAACAGGAATACAGAGAAAAGGGAACATGGGAAGTAAAAGATTAGCATGTGTGAAGGAGGGGGACTTAACTCTCCCACGTTGACTGATCCCTCATACTCATTTCAAAGCTCTCTCTCTCTCCCTCTCTCCCTCTCCCCCCCTCTCTCTCATACTCCCCACTCTGCCCCATCTAGGCTCCAAAACCAGGAGTTACTGGAGGGAAAATGACATGGGAGCAATCACAGGGAAGAATAGGCAGCCAGCCAGAAGGAAGAACCCTGACCTCTGATTGTTCCCTACAAGTGTCCCCATTTCCCTTTTTATAAGAGAATCACAGGACTGGAACTAGGGTAGCCAGCTCCAGATTGGGAAATACTTAAGGAGAGTGAAGTTTGGGATGGGGAGGGACTTCAATGCAGTCTAATGTATACAGTCCACCTTCCACAGTGGCCATTTTCTGCAGGTGAACTGATCTCTGTTGCCTGGAGATCAGTTCTAATACTAGGAAATTGGCAACCCTAACTGGAGCCTATATCCACCCCTCCAAAATATCTACTTCTGCACCAAGAGTTAAATTACGGAGATGCTCAATAAAAACATCAATTAAAAAATCCATTAAAATCTCAGGCATAACAGAAGCCCTTGAAGGCTTCCCTGGACAAATGTGTCTGCCAGGCTTTTGGGGAAGATACTAAATGCACCTTTTGAAGGAAGGTGTTCAGCGGAGGTCCTTTTTAGAAGTCCTATTTGTACTAAACTTAGTAATAGTAATAAAATCCCATTAAACTCAGTGCTATTTCCTTCTGAGCAAACATGCACAGGTTCAGCTGTTGATGTTTAAATTGCTAAAATATTTTTTGTTGTTTTTGCAGCAACTGTATAACAGCAATGTTCTGGAATTTTGCCCCTTTCTTTGGCAAAATAGTCTGCTGCTTAAACCTAGTTTTTATGAGGAACTTTTATTTTGCCCTCAGCTCATGCAAATTAATCACAGTAGATGTGCTTGCCTTACCACCTGTCAGTTTAAAATAATAACACTTATTTTTACAAAGAGCTTTGATAAGTAAACATTCTTCAATACATTAAAAAAATGACTGACCCTGCCCATCAGCTCAGAATCTAACAACAACAAGAAATTTAGGGGAGAGGAGTTGAGAGAGAAGATGTTTGATTAATAACATTTTTTTTGCTGTCAAATTACAGCTGACATGGAAACCCAGTAGGATTTTCAAAGCAAGGGATGTTGGGAGGTGGATTGCAATTGCCTGCCTCTACATCATGACCCTGGAATATCCTGACAAATGCTGGTTCCATCACCTTCCCTCTGGCTAACCATCTTAGTAGTTGTGAAGTGCATGCATGAAGTCATCACCAGGGAACATTCTAGCATTAAATCAGGATATCTGTGTTCCTACAGTACACGAAATCACAGTTGAGATTGTTTGTTATGTGCTGTCAAATCACTTCTGTGCCCTCCAAAATGTCCTGTTAACAGCCATTTTCAGGACTTGCAAACTGAAGATTACGGCTTTGTTTATCAGTCAATCCATCTCATCTTGGGTCTCCCTCTTTTCCTACTGTCTTTAACTTTTCCTTCTGTCTTCCATTTTTCTTAACGTTATTGTCTTTTCTGGTGAGTCTTGTCTTCTTCTAATGAAGCCAAATAGTTAGAATTAACTGGGACTAATAAATCAACTTCAAATCAAGGTTTCAGATCCTGGTCTGACCAGACCCTAACTAACCATAGTGACATGTAATTGAACAAGCACAATAGTCACAATTTAATTAAATCATAGTTTTGAGTAACAATGTCCGAACTGAATTAGAGGTACAGGAAAGCTTGACTTCCATTTTCAGTGACTGTCCCATTTCTACTATAGTGTACAGTTTGTATGTATTCTCACTTACCTAGTACATTGTCTGTATCTGCAGTTTCTAGGCAGCAAACATAGCCTTTATAGAATCATGCAGCAACCCAGAAGTAAGCTATAATAAGTATGCTGGGCCAGCAGTGCAAAATCACAGTGTAAAGATGGAAAAGGAAAGTGTTACCATGTAATAAATATTGACAAAATAGTAAAAACCACATTATATAGGCTAGCATTAGCAAATACCCTGGTTTTTATTAGATTAAGTTCTTATTCCAGTAACCCCAGTACAATTGGCTGCTCCAAGGCCCATAATTATAATTAGGTAGATATCATTTTGCTGGCTTCATTGGGGTTGGATCACCTTAATCCAGAATAAATGAAGCCAACAGCACTGCTGCAGATTTAGTGCAGCTATTAGAAACAGTTGACTCAACACACCAGCACCTCCCCGAAACAATCACTGCTGCATGAAATCTCAACTTTAAATAAATACATCTATGCTGGCTGGGGGGGAAATTATTTTGCTGACAGACTTTCCAAGTGATTAAAAAACTGTGAGGCAGTTCTCAGCATGTAAATAAGCAAAATAAGCCAAAGCCTTTGTTAGGTAGCAAAATGGTATCAGAATGGATAGGAGAAAAGTAGGTTCTGTTAGATTCAGCCAGCTTCCAGAAGAGGGCACAGAAATATGCCCTAAGGATGTGCCCCCTTTCCTGCTGCTCCCTTCATTTCTGCTTCTCCCCCTTTCCTGTCATATTGACAATGGTGATTTCACCAGGAACCCTATTTTCTCTGACATTAAGCCCCTTTCAAAGGGGTGTGCGTGTGAATTGGCCGGTGGGAGATGCATGTTAGCTTGCCCTGGCAGAAGGGTGAACCTGCTGGCCAGCGGCTGCCATGGCCCTCCCTAGTGGCAGGACACAGCACTGGATGCCTAATCAACATTCCTGCCAATGGCATAGCAGGGGCAGTCTGGGGACATAGCTGGGGCAGAAGCTGGGGCTTCTTCCTGGCCATTGCCCTCGCTGCGCCGGCAGCTGGGGTTTTGGATTTATGCCACCGCAGCCAGGTAGCCTACAGCCAGCCTGTTGGATGGTGCTGTTCACCTTGTTTACCTTTTTGCTACCAAGCTGTCATTCTGCTGTACATCTGTGATGCCACTTCTCCAGAGTGCTTCCACCTTCAGCTTGACCTCCATTTTCACTGGCTGCCCCATTTCTACTATAATGTGCAGTTTGTATGTATTCTCACTTACCTAGTACATTGTCTGTATCTGCAGCTTCTAGGCAGCAAACATAGCCTTTATAGAATCATGCAGCAACCCAGAAGTAATATTGGCGTATAATGTTTTTAAGAGTCATCTTACATTTAGGCTCATCTTTCTTTTGAGGAAATGCAGTACTACATGGTTATTTTCTTCAGTTCTGTAAGACACTTTTCTCATTCCAGTGAATGTGTGTGGATCCCTATTTGCAATTTACCCAGAGCAACTTACCCTTTCTATCCTTTGTGAGAGGATAGGATCGTATACTGTTGACACCAAACCAAGTACTTCATGAATGCTGCACTAAGAAGAACATTAAAAAAATGTCTGGGAAGGCCCTTCAAATCTGGGACAAAGTCCACAGAAACAAATATCAGAATTGACGGATATAGACCAATTATTTATATTAGCATAAACATGAGCGCTTAGGGGTTGTTGGACAGTGATGTGACTAAGTCTGGAAATCTGGTTCATGATCAAAATTTAGATTGTTACACAAATGGTAAATCTTCCTTACAGGAATTTCGTTTTGACCAACGTTTGTGGTCTTGCTCCCAAACTCCAACTCAATATTCCTTTTCATCCATAGTTCCACGAGTTATTCCCATCAAGGGGCTACAATGGATGTGCTGAAAAGTAGTGAAGTAGAGCAATTGCTAAGTGCTTTTACAAATACTGCCAAAATCTTCAGGAAGATTAATCGGACAGAAGTACCTGAAAAGCCTGGAACAGCTTCAAGACACTTCTGAATACACACATTCATTTGGAGCTGTTTTTCTGCTTCTCCTGTGCCTTGTAAATCCATGAGGAATGTAACTGAGGTTTGCAATTGTCCAAGAAGAGATTTACAGAGAGTGTGAGCTGAAAAATGGAGAAATTGTAAAGCTTTTATACAGCTGACATCCTTAATATATATATTTTACTGAGAAAATATTCTGTTGAACATATTTTAGAGAATGTTTTATGAACTAACCTACTTAACATATTTGCCATAGAATTGTGAACTATATGTTCTCACAAAATTCTAAATAGTCTAAATGTACAATGTATAATTTTCTTAAAAGTCTTAAAATTAATACTGGTTTTCATCTATTCCAGAGTAATGGGACTAGCTTTGGTGTCATCCTTCCAGAGCTGTACCATACTGGTCAAAACAGGCAAAGAATATTTATCTGCCATTTAAATGGCCCATCAGAAGTTGGAGAGCATTTCATTAAGAAAATAACAAGCAAATTGTACCTTGAGCTGATGCTGAAGATCTTGAACATAATGTTTTGATTTGAAAATCCTAGTTTCTCTGGTCAGGGCAAAACCACAGTAATCTTTTCCTCTAGTCATACATTGAAACTGGGATAGAATTGCTTAAAACTGATTACTGTTACATAAAATCAGCACATAACCCCACTACACATTCTGACAGTCTGCCAACCATGAGTATCAGCAGTGTGGGAGTGAGCCCACAATATGTGCGCTTGTCATTCTCTCTGAATGGGCAACCTGCTGATTTTGCATGTACAAATATCCTCTGTACCTGTTACACAAAACTATGATCTTTCAAGGTTCTAATGAATGTATACTAAAGTTGAAAAAATCATGCATTGTTCCTTTCAAACAACCTTGTAACCATGTATGTCAACAGTTGAAGAAGGCTGTGGAAAAGGGCATAGTTAACCATCTCTAAGTATCCTGAACAGACTAGGTAAAGTTATGCAGTAGGGGTTCTCTCTGAATACCTGTCTAATAATATGTTACAGAATACTTCAAGAGGAGGCAATTTTGAGTGGAGAAATATATCTGGAGGTCATCCTTTCTCTTTCTGTTGCTTCTCTCCAAATCAGTTCCACAAGCTACCCTGTTTCCCTGAATATAAGACATCCCCTGAAAGTAAGACGTAGCAAAGTTTTTGTTTGGAAGCATGCCCGACGAACAGAACACAGAAAAATAAGACAACCCCTGAAAATAAGACACAGCACATCTTTGGGAGCAAAAATTAATATAAGACACTGTCTTATATTCGGGAAAACACGGTATGTATATAAAGTGGTGAGTCCAGAAGTGTAGCTGGGTAGGAGTGCGCCCGGGGCGCACTCCGTGTCTTCCGCCCCTTTCTCACGCCCCCAATGTGTCTTCCGCCCCTTTCTCACACCCCCAACGACCTTTTCCAGCTGGCAGAAAACAGCTTTCTCCAGCTGAAAATGGGCCAGGCTGGTGGGGCGGGGCCAGGCCTGGAAAGATGGGAGGGAAGGGGGGAAGGGGTGATTTTTGCACACTCCAGGCATGCGCCCGGTACAACGGGCCCCCCACCCCCTTGTAATTTCACCACTGGGTGAGGCCATGTAGACAGGGGGTCAGTGGACAATAGTACAAAGTAAATGGGATGCAACTTTTGACAGAGGTGAAACTGTGCTAAATGTGAACCATTGCTTCAGAAAAAAGAATCACTAAAGGCAAGAGTCAGAATTATCAGTCAGAAAACATCTTAATGACAGGGAGAGGAAATGGCTGCTGAGGGTAAAATGGCTACTGTGTGAGCAGGACCAGGAAAATCTGAACTTTTCCACCCAGAGGTTAGCCAACCAGCAGATTTGAGAAAGATCAAAGAAAATTTGGAGAAACAGTAGAAGATGCATGAATGCACTATTATGCTGTGACCCACCCTGAGCCCCTGTGGGGATAGGGTGGGATATAAATTTGATAAATAAATAATAAACACATTTCCCAGTTGCATTGAATGTGGGGCAAATAACCCAAGTCAAAACACCCCTAGTACCATGGGATTGGCCATGTTCAGAATGTTAACATTCAAGAATGTGCTGAAATGAATTTTGTCTCACAAATGTTTGTGCCATAGTATTCTTGCTCATGCTATCCCCACATAAACCCCATTATTTTCTGACATTTACTTATGTGGGAAAAGCTCAGCAATGTACTTAGGACTACCCTTGTAGATGAGGCAAAACCTGCCTTTAACCCCAGACTCTAACAAGGACCTCAGGAAAAAACTCATGGAGAATACAGAATTGGTTCCCTGCATTGTACACTCCTCTGTAACCACCTGTCTGTCATAAGGATTACTATTTTCCTCACCACAATTAACTTCTAGCGCAATACTTTTTGTATGATTATGTAATTTAACAGGGCAAATGAAGAAAATTTGTTAGGACCAATTACAGTGAAGTGCAACTGTTTTCAGAAGGATATCATCTGACCACATAGTGTTTTTCTTTAGAGAAAAAAGCCAGAAAGACTTGCAGGGCAGTGACTGAAGGAGTACATTTTCCTCTGTTGGTATATTTTGGATTGTGGTTCAAGTTAAAGCTGGAGTCTTAGATGAAATGAGCATGTGTTTTCACCAGTGCCTTCCAATGGACAATAATCCAGATCATAAAATATAATACTTAAACTTTGGCAGTCTCCTGTTCTGAGGAAACTTTATTGCTCAGCATTACCTTAACTCAAATATAGTCCTTCTAGGACTAGGTTCATACAGAGGTCACTGAAGGAATATGCCTTGTATTACTTACTACAGCCATTTTGTGGATAACAAAGGTCTCTAAGATGGACAGAGAGCAAAACCTACAAGCCTGTCTGCTGAACATTCTTGATGTTTTACTACCTAGCAGACTTATGCTTCAAAGCCCTCCAAGTATACCTCCCTAAGAGCCCTCAGGAGGAAGAGAAAGACCTAAGCGTAGCCATTTTTTTGTCTCATATGAGACAAGACATCCTCTACTTGTTCACATTTGAATTTAGCCCAGCTGTGAGTCATTGGGATGAACTCACAGGAAGGTCAAATGTGGCAATCTAGCTTTTACTCTTCACAACCAATTTTCTTTACACTAGATATTAGGTTTGTCCATGACTGCAAGTAAATCAGCTCTATTAGGTTATGATATTTTCTATATATTTGTATAGGAAGGTGCAGAAAAAGTGTACATTGTGGCACATAATCATTTGTGAAAACTGGAACACATGGCAAACCGCTTGCTCAAGTTAGCTTCCAGAACCAATGAGATGGGGGACAACATTTCAAGGGACCTGGTTGCCTAGCTCTGGGAAATCAGACAAGGTATCACTGGTATGTGGGTGTAAATGCCGTTATATTGAGGGCTGAAGAAAGGTAACTTGGTCCACTGAAAATTAACAGTAATCTTGTGCATAAGATTTTGTGGACTAGAATCCACTTCATCAGATGTACGTAACTGATTTTCATTAGGCAGATATTTGTATATGAAGATGTCAAGAAAATGAGTTTTAAACAGTAAGGCCAAATGTTCTTCATATCTATATATATCTTTCTGTCTGTCCTCTAGAAATATTACTTCAGATCAGTTACTATCTTTCACAATAAACTTTACATGGTTATTGTGATGATAAAACCAGGGACCATTCTTAGTGGGCAGCAGGGCTCAGAGTAATCTCTCGGCACACCCAATAACTTCCAAATGCAATATTCATAAAGGAAAGCGTGTTCACCATTGGATTATCCATCCTGGAGAGAAGTGACTAGTGGGGTGCTTCAGGGTTCTGTCCTCAGCCCAGTGCTATTCACACATACATACATAAGCCCTTAATGGCATCAAAAGTATAATCCAGTATAATAATGAAAAGGAGCCACAGTTGATGAACATTAAAAAGTAATATAAAACAGAGTAGAAAACAAAATTATAAAAATGCATATGTTAGAATTTCACAGTACCTAAAATTGACACTTATTGCTAACAATGCAAGGGTTTATAGCGCCCTGTAGGAAACTGGCTATCCTCTCACATAGATCTACAGAAGGACTATTTAATAAGAAGGATGTCAAAGCTGCAACAGAAGTGTCGGTTCTTAGTACTAGAATAGGGATTAAGAACTTAACCCGAATCTCAGCATAGAATGAGCAGAAAAATAAAATATGTTGTACTGTTTCAATAGTTCCTGAATGACAAGGGCAGACTAGTTCTGCATATGGTACTCTCTGGAAGCTCAGCTTGGAGCGATCAATGGGGTCTCCACACACATAAACAAAAACAAGGGGAGACTCTGCTGTGGAGCAAACTGGCTTGGGGTAAGCAGGGTGTGCACAGAGTGCTAAAATATTTCATGTGGGCAGAGAAATGGGGACCGCTTCTGTTTCCCCAAAACATTTCCCAATGGTGCAATGATGGGCAGAAACAGTATATGGGAACCTTTCAACACACTTCTATTTGGTGGTGACATTGACAAATACTGCTGGTTGATCAATGTGATGGATTAGGCTTTTATATGGTTAACTTAAAAAGGTGCAGTTCAGCCAGAGCAGGAGCACCAAGTGTTAACCAGTGCGCCATCTGATTGACTGGGTGAAATGCAGTAGCCAGGAGCCACAAATAGGGCATGCTGGCTCATGTAAAAGCAGGAAAAGCCTGTCAGAAAGTGAGAGGGAGATTTCAGAGTTTTGAAAGCAGCTTATGAGCTTGTGTGACACACAAATCGTGTCAGTCCTCAGATTCAGTCAGGGGCATAGTGTCTAAAGGCAGAGAGAGCCAGAGACAGAGGGAGAATGGCTTGGGGATCAGTGTTCTCAAAGAGATCTCAAAGACTGAGAGGAAAGAGCCTTGTTTTCACCAAAGGCTAGGAGACCTGGTGGTGGTGGAAAACAAGAGGGAAGCTTATCACACAGGGACACTCCTAAAACCACACAGAGGGCTTGGCTATTGTCTCATGAGGAGACCACACCTGGATACTGGAGCCATAGAGCCCATGAGTGTGTGTTTAACTTAACTGGCAGAGTTAAGAGTGAGTTTAGTGAAACCCCAGAGCTTAATCTGTCCCAAACCAGTTGAGTTCCCTTTGGATTTAAGAGTGGAAGTTTTAGGAGAGTGTTCAGAACTGTGTTGAAAAGGTTTACCCTGTACACAGACACATGTGCATGTGTGAAGTTATCTGGAAACTGAAACAGCCATATTTAAGTGAAGCAATATTGTGTAACTGAAACAACCATTTAGGAAATTGCATTTGCTCTGCAACCTCCAAGAAAATATCTGCCTAAAGGAACTAGAAACATTTAAGTACCCCACTGTAACAACCTGCAAAATAAAATCTAGTTTTGTTTTCACTGTTTAAAAGCCTAAGTCCAATTTTTACCTCAGAACTTTGGTGGCAGCAAATATATTAATTTTCCTGACAGGATTTTTAACAGAAAGGGCTTGTGTGTGTGCCTGAGTGGGGAGTGCCTAGGGTAAAGGCAGCTATCAAACATCCACCCCCAGCAACATGCTTCCCCCCGTTGGGCCTCTGCCTCTCTTTAGGGAGTGGAAGGTGTTGCAACCAACATGTTTCATAGTTTTAATATCTGCTGATAATTGACCTTGTTTCTCCTCTACGTTTGCACATTCTTTGTGCCCTTTCAAGCTGAAACAGTATGAGTGAAGTGCCAGAATCCTAAGGATTATTTTTGAAGACTACTAATCTCTAAAACTGGATCTGACATAATTATATTAGAGAATATGGTATATATTTATTTAGGGATTTGACTAGTTTCCATTGAGTGGTACACCCCAGCTGTTACATTAGATTTTACAATTTTGGTTTTAATGGCTGGTCAGTAATGAAGTAATCAACAGGAAATATGGAAGAGACTTATTCAATGGAAGAGCATACATTTATAGAAGAAAACATAATATCGTCCAGCAATTTCATTTTGTATGTTCAGTTTCAACAAATGCAAAACAATAAAATTCTGTCTGTGTATTATTTCATAATGAATCTTGTGATTATTACTTAATTGTATAGTTTATTTTACTAATTCTTCTGCACATTCTTCTGGTATACTTATTCTTTTGCAAATGTTGATTATCTAGATGGTCTGGAAGCACTCCTTTAAATCAAACAAATAAAAGATTTCATAAGGAGTGATGTCAGTGGTTAAATAGGATTGAAATGGGGCAAAAGGGATTTGTACTTTTAGTTTAGAAAGAAATTTTGGATGACTATTGCTCAGAGACTGGAATTTGCTGTATCACAGTTTACCAGAAGTATTTCAAGACAGGTTCAAGCATGAGTATTACAGGTGGCTGCCTAGGGCCTTGTTAACAGACACTTAAAAATATTCTGAATGAGTATTTAAACTATTAATGGGACACTACTTCAGAGCACAATCTTAAGCTAGTCTACTGAGAAATAGGTCTCACTGTAGTCAATGGGATTCACTTCCTAGAAAGTGTTCTTAGGATTGCAGCCACCCTACTGACCCAGTCAGAGGCCTTAAACTGAGAGTCTCTTCCAGTGGACAAACATGAAGCAGTGATGAAGAGTGATTTGTTAGGGCAGTGGTGGTGGGAAATGCTGTCAAGTCAGCTGATGGGGCCTTCAGGGCAGAGGTGTTCCTCCCATTGGGCAAAGTGGGCAGTTGCCGAGGGCACCATCTTGTGGTGAGCGCCAGAAATGCAGGTTCGTTTGTGGGATTTTTTGGATTTTCAGTGTTTTTTCCGTTTCTGGCCTGCAGGGGGCACGGTTTTTAGGCTAGCAACCCCAAAATTTCAGGAATGTTTCTGGAGACTCTCCTGATGCTATCACCCCAGGTTTGGTGCAGTTTGGTTCAGGGAGTCCAAAGTTATGGACTCCCAAAGGGGGTGCCCCATCCCCATTGTTTCCAATGGGATCTAATACGAGATGGGGGCTACACTTTTGAGGGTCCATAACTTTGGATCCCCTGAACAATACTTCACCAAACTTGGGAGGTATCATCATGAGAGTCTCTTACTGATACAACCAAGGTTTTGTGAAGTTTGGTCAAGGAGGTCCAAAGCTATGGATTCCCAAAGGGGGTACCCCATCCCCCATTGTTTCCAATGGGAGCTAATAGAAGATGGGGCTACACCTTTGAGGGTCCATAACTTTGAACTCCCTGAACCAAACTTCACCAAACCTGGTTGGTATCATTAGGAATGTCTCCTAAAGATACCCTTAAATTTTGGTGCTGCTAGCTTAACAATTGCACCCCTGACAGCAGGCATCCCCCAAATTTCCCCAGATTTTCCTTCTAAATCCACCCCCCTTTTGCCTGGATTTAAAGGCAGAATCTAAGGTCTCCAGTTTAAACATTGAAAGTGATGCTGTTTCAGGGTGGGGGAGAATCCACCCCAAAACAGCATCACTTTCAATGTTGTTTAAACTGGGGACCCCAAATTCTCTTTTTAAGGTGGGTTTAAAAGGAGAATCTGGGCTCCCTAGTTTAAACACAATTGAAAATGATGCTGTTTGGGGGTGGATTCCAGCATCACTTGTTTAAACGAGGGAGCCCAGATTCTCCTTTTAAATCCACCTTAAAGGGAGAATCTGGGGTCCCCAGTTTAAATAACATTGAAAGTGATGCTGTTTCCCTCAATTGGGGGGACTGGATACAACACCATAAAATGTTTTCATATCAGTAATAAAACATTTTGAAAGCATTTTGAAAATATTTTTTAAAAATATTTCTGCTGTGGAAATGGCCCATTTCTGTGTTCAGATTTGTGAGTTGGGGCATGTTCTATAGTGTGATGGTGACTTTGAAACGACCTGGTGGAAAAAATCATTGTTTGGTCACGGTGGGGGAGGGTGGCTGCCCATGGGGGGCATCGAACTCAGGTTTTGCCCAGGGCTCCAGTTTTCCTAGGTATGCCACTACTACAGGGGTCACCATAAGTCATAGGGTTATCAAGGCAAAAGACATTTGGAGGTCTTTTGCCATTCCTTGCCTTTGTGTGGGCTGAGAGAGTTCTGAGAGAACTGTAACTGGCCCAAGGTCATCCAGCAGGCTTCATGTGGGAAGGGGGAATTGAACCTAGTTCTCTAGATTACAGTCCACATGTTACTTGGGTTAGTTTGGTTTGTTCCTTTTTGTGGTTGGAGGAATTAGCTGGGAACAGACTGGCTAGTGGCTTTGTGAGAGGTGGGTTGGGAGTCCACTAACATATAAGGAGGACTGTACCCAGAGAAATCCACTCAAAAACCAGAATTACAGGGAGAAAGGTTACAATTTTATTAAGGGATAAAAAATAATAAAAATACACTTGCAGGTTGCTAACACACACACACAACACAGAATTTTAAGAAGCTGGATACTTCTGGTGGAATGGCATTTCATTCTGGTTGAGCCTCTTAATGCTTCCAAACTTCATATTGCTGATAGGGGCTATTTTGCTGGCTCTAGAGCAAGGGATTTTTTTTAAGCTCTTGCCTCCCCAGATATTGGGGACCTTAAATTTGACATGTGGATTGGAAGGGTCTGGATTTTAGATTCACTAGTTCTGAACAAATTCGGAATCAGCAGTGTGATTTCTTTGTTTTTCTCATGATTAGTCTTTCTTTCTTTCTTTCTTTCTTTCTTTCTTTCTTTCTTTCTTTCTTTCTTATCTTTTCCTTTTTTATCTCTGTTCATTTAAAACATATTATTGTTGTTGATGATGATGATATTATAACTGTTATGGTTGTTCAAGACTAGCTTTTTTCACTTTCTTTTTCTGTAATTCTTTGTTGATAAAATAAAAATTATTTGGAAAAAATAATTTTAAGGAGCATAGGAACTAGAGAGAGATGATCAGTAGTGAGTATAGAGGAGGGTTTTGAGGGGAGGGTGATATTTATTGTTCCAGAAAAGGTCCGAGAAGAACAAGAGGCAGCGACCAGCACTTCTCACAGGAAAATAGCATCAGGCACAAGGAGAGACATTCAATGGCAATTTGCCATGATCTTGGGTTGTTATGGGAAAAATTGACCCTCTGGCAATGACAAGAGGGGCAGTCTTTTGAGGACAAAGGAAAGTTCTGTTTTCTTTCTTGGACAATGCATTACTTAGGTGTGTTCAAAACTTGATGAATTTTGGGCTGTGATGAAATCAAAACACGGGCATTCCAAATCTTGATGAGCTTGGACTATTAAAAACAAACTTTGGAAATTTGATGACCCTTATAGCTGGACAGGAGGTTTAAGATTAAGTTAACATTTAGGAGAAAGTGTGCAGGGTGATTTGGCTGGTTCGTTGATGAAATCAGGGTGTGGGCATTTGCAAGATTTTTTTGTGAAGTTGGTCAAGTGCACGATCTTAAGGCTGGGCTGTGGTGAATCAAATTCAAATGGCTGTGCCCTTAGGAGGGGCACTAGCTGAAGCTAAGCAATCTTAATTTGTGATATTAAATCCCTTGCATTAAGATTGGCATCCATTAAATCCTGATATTAAATCCCTTGCATTAACATTGGCATCCATTTCATCCCTGCTTTGCTCCATAAATCTGGGCTGTAAATACCAAGATTATAACTGTTAGGATACTCAGTTGATCCCAGCAGAAATGACATCCCTACCCCAACCATCCGACTATGGTGTACCTGGGTATCAGGCACTCTTAACCAGTACGTTGCACTGGTTCTCATTAGAGCAGTGCAGAGCTTTAAGATTCCTCTGTGAATAATGTTGCATGTCTGTAGGTCTGTGAAGTAATTGGGAATAGGTGTTAATTAGCCCCAAACAGCTAATGTTCTTAAGGTTTAAGTAGGCATAAAAGGAAGTGAATTTATTTACTCCCAAGCACCACTGAACTCAATATGTTTTTATTAAATCCATAGTTAAAGCACTCTGTTAATTAGAAGAGGAGTTCTGAAATGGGGCCAGTATGTTTACTGCTTAAATAAAATAAAAAATAAAAGGCACAGTCCAACATGGAAGATAGCTAAGAATGTGCTTAATATTTTATTGAAATCAGAGTTAAAAATGCTTAATGTTGACTGGATTGTATCCACATTGTTTGCTTAATATTTATGTTGTTGCAGTACTTCTAGATTCTGAATTATAGTTTAATGGATTTGCCAGAAACTAAAAAAAACTTTGATTCCATAGATGAATGGCTTAAATTAGTCTGATGTTGACTCCCTTAGATAAATGCTGCTTAGAGAAAGAGTTGGTTGCAAATGGGATAAACTGATCCAACCACAATTAATTAAAATGGACCAGAACATCTTATTCATATAAGTGGTCAAAAACACTTTACCTAAATTAAGAAGAATATTTCATGGAAGGAAATTCTGGTCACCAGGAATACAATTCAGAGTCACCACACTTGCTTCTGGCGATGAAAAGCTTGATCCCATAAGACTGGATCCACTGTGGAGTTGGAGGTGGAGTGTAGGTTTGCATACACCCTGACTTTTCTGCCTTGGACTCATACAGGACTCCAGAATGACATTGAGCAAATAAGCATATTGCAAGCAAAGCTCTGGATGCGGGGACATTATTCATTGAGACTGTTAAATGACTAAGCACTTGTGAGAAAATGGCCTCAAATGTCTGTGTTTTTTTTCAAGAAGCAACTGTTTAATCGAATAATCCATTTTATTGGACAAATTAGTAGAAAAGTAGGATGCTTGGCTCTTCTCCAGTACTAATAATGCTATTAACAGGCAGCATGGAACTGCTGCCAGATTAGAACAGTGTGTGCTTTAATGGACTGTAATGGAATTTTGCCAGGAAAGGTATATTTCAGTGCACAAGGAGCCTTGTTTTTGAGTTTACATTTAACATTTTTGCATTAAGAAGCCTCAGAAAAATGGTCAACACTGAAGCAGAATAAAACTAAAGATAAATAAGACAAGACAAATTTGAGGCTCTTTGCCTATGTGTTTTCTTGAATTTTTCTTCTACTGTGTCAGTGCCTTCTTAGGCACACAGGTCATGTTCCAGTGTGCCTGCAGAGCTGAATACACAAGGGCATCCTTATTCTATTCAGTGGAGTGGATTGCTCCACATGCACATATTTTTTGCCTTCGTGGTATATCTTCCATCCACTGAAGGAACTGGGAAACCTCTTCAGGCCATTTATGTACTTGTGGTCTGCTTCCCTTCTAGTTGGATTTTCTGTAACACACATGTTTTCCCCTCTCCTAAACTCACTGCACCTTAGATAAGAGAAACTCAGAAGTTTCCAGAACCTCTGAAAGTTTTCCTCTCTCCAGAACCTCTGAAAGTTTTCCTCTCTCATGGAAAGCAAAGGGTGATAGTGTGCGTTTGGTATGCATCAGGTTTCCCCACTCCTTCTCACCTTCCCCTGCCCACTCAACAGCAGTTCCTCGCACTCTTCATGGCAACAATTCAGAGCAATTGGAAGAGCTTTCTTAAAAACAATAACACTGCTGGTCTACTGCTGGAGCAGTAGACCAGTGAAATCTTTATGAAATTTACTTGGTCTAGCAAAATAATGCTAGACCCAAGATGCTAGACACACACACAATGGTGGGATTCAGCAGGTTCGCACCACTTCGGCAGAACCGGTTGTTAAAATGGTGCTTGTATACAACCAGTTGTTAAATTATTTGAATCCCACCACTGGAACTGGTTGTTAAATTATTTGAATGCCACCACTGTGCACGCACGCACACGCATGCGCACACACACACGCACATGAGGCAGCAAAGAGCAATCTCCCAGCTGGAGGATATATAAAGACAACAGGTTGATAAAATGGCAGATCGGCTAGGCTGAAGATACTTTACAGCAGGAGAATTCAGTTTAAACAAAAAAAGTGGGAAAACCTCATTGTGAAGCTGGCAATTGAGGAGTAAGTGATGCATGCATGCAGGGCCTGTGTGTCTGAAGAGCTCAAGGCCAAACTAGATGTAATGGTATCCTTGGGTCTGACCTGTTGACATCACCACCCTCGATAGCCCAGTTCTGCTTACTTGTGTTCCCCCCCCCTTTTGGATGTGTGGAAACAGCTGCACTTCCTGTAGGAATACTGATGAACATTCTGAATTTCCCCTTTTTAATGTAACCCCCCTTGCAAATCTGAATTTTAGAATATGTTAGGCTGCAGTGTTAAACGACTGAAATAAAATGTCCTCATAGCATCTTTTTGTTATATGGAATACATTTCTAAATGTATTTATTTATTGAATTTTCAATATTTGCACTCTACTATTTCCCTACACAGTGGGACTCAAAATGACCTTCATGAAAAGATTTTAAAAATTGCACTTAAAAACTATGATGCACTGAAGAAAGTTTATTATTTTGATATTTTAAAATGAAACTTTTCATTTTACCTCACAAATATATGACATTTATGTCTGCTACATGGAGTTAAGAAATACTGGGCTCACTTAGTGAAAATGTGGGTTGCTAAACCTCCCAGGAGGAGAGAAAATACCCATGGCATTGTTCATTTATATTTCTTAATATATTTAAATAGATGCAGATTTTATTTTCTTATTTTAGCCTACATTTGCACCTAAGTTTAAAGTACCTTAGAAAAAAACACTTTGTTGAACTAAGTTTAAATAAGGAGGCAACCTTAGCTAGAATGTGCACAAGATTTATTTAAAATAAAAAGAAGTAGCCAATAGTTTAAAAAACCCCACTGTCTATTTAAACGAGCAAATTGCTAGCCGTATGCTAATAGAGGTCTTTAGCTAGAAAATTTCTTTATCTCTCCAATGACAT
Source organism: Sphaerodactylus townsendi (assembly GCF_021028975.2). NCBI lineage: Eukaryota > Metazoa > Chordata > Lepidosauria > Squamata > Sphaerodactylidae > Sphaerodactylus > Sphaerodactylus townsendi. The sequence continues at coordinate 41,057,062 of NC_059435.1, forward strand.
GCCAAAGAGAAGCCAAATACTTCCCTTTGTCAACTCAGAGCTACTTTTCTTAATGTGTATCCAGATGGAGCTGGTGCCAGCATTGAGCTAATTAAGGGATTTTATTCCACTCACACTTCAAGGTGCTGCATGTCTTTAAAGTGGATTAATTAAAGCTTCTTTGCTTCACAGACAACATCCTCCCAGACTGTCACTAGTGCTGGGTTCATCAAGGCTAGAAAAATGAGGTTGAATTGATACGGAAAAGGAACAGCACATACAATGTCCACTTGAATGGCATTAGTCAAGACTGTAGGTCATTGACAAAAATAAACCTTTAAACCTTTAAAACTTTTGTTCTGATCTTTAAAACACAAGTGAAAATAAAAAATCCTCCTGCTTTTTGAAGGTTACCCTTTCAGTTGGCCACCCAGACAAGTATGGAATATAAGGGCACTCCAGAAAAGCAAGCAGCAAAAACTCCAAAAAAGCAGTTCCTTGTGTTGGCAGGGAGCAGCAAGACCTCTAAAGAGAGAGAGAGAGAGAACATTGCTTCAGAGACTAGTTAACACATGCTCCATTCAGACAGAAATCTGCATTTCAGCAGAACAAGGTGCGACTTGTACATTTATGATAAGCAATTTGCTTACCAGGGGAAAGAGGAAAGGTCTCTTGATTGTGGGCAGTATGAACATGTAATATAGAGGAATTTGCTGTTGAACAGGCTTTCCCAAATCCTCATTTGAGAATGAGATGACAGGTTCGGAATCCCCATGGATTCTAGCCAGTGGCAATGGAAGCAAAGTCCCATAAAAGGACACATTTAAAGATGCCTGAACATGATATTTTTCTAAACATTTAAGCTAGGATCTAAAAACTATCCACTAGAGAGGGGGAAAGCTGAATGGCCTAGATTTCTGGCAACCAAAGTTAAAATATGCAAATGTTTATAATAGTAGAATATCCCACTGTGCAAAATCCTTTCCTTGTCAAATAATATTCAAATTGAGTGCAAAAATCTATAAAACTTCATTCAAAAGCCAAGAAGCAATATTATATTGTTTATTTGGAGAAAGCTAGTTTGTTCTATCCACTTCTTACTCAGAATTTTCTGGGGTTTTCTAGACTGTAACCCAAGCCTACACCCCTGTAGCAGGTCTGATTAATCCAGAGGTGGGATCCAGCAGGTTCTCACCAGTTCCCTAGAGTGGGTTACTAATTATTTATGTGTGCCGAGAGGGGGTTAGAAATTCCATTAGGTCAAAAAACATAAAGTCCTGTTGTTTCCTATGTGGCTGGTTAGCGAAGGTAGAAAACGGGATAATTCTCCCTGTTGGGCTGTTTTAAAAACATGTTTTAGAAATGTGGTAAAGTTCCTTGTTTAAGGAAAGTATCCTTCTTTTGATTTCTAGAAACAAAATTAAGTATTTGAAAGTATTAAGTATTTGACAGGCAGTCAATTAGAGGAGAAGTAGTTGTTTCTGTGGGCAGTAGACGATAGGACTTGCTATAATGAGTTTAAATTATGGACAGAAAGATACCAGCTAGAAATTAGGAACTTTTTTTTTACAGTAAGAGTTTTTTTACAGTAACAGAGAAATTATTAATGCCCCACCCCCAGAATGCCCAACCACGCCCCCATCATGCCCCACCCAGCCCCATTGGCGCTACGCTACTGTTTGAATCCCACCACCATGGGAACCCGTTACTAAATTTTTTGGATCCCACCACTGGAATAATCCCTCAATGTGGGAATGTATTTTCAGAGATTACCTCTGTTTTTCTTCTGATATGGTGGCTGTGAGCTGAAGAATTGAGAAACTAGTTATGCGAGTTCAAAGGTGTTTATGCTCCCTCCCCGCCCGCACTGCAGCTTCCTTCACTTTTCAAAGCGAGCTATTTGGAAATTAAATGGAATTTTAAGAGCAGGCTTTAATATGGCATCTCCAAATGTCTAACGTACTAAAGAGCACTTAGAATGATTGGGTCAGAGCAATTTCCCTCTGAGGAAAAATTAGTTCAGTTTTGGGGAAAATGCTTATGTAGAGGGAGGGACATGATAGAGCATGATTAGAGACCAATTTTATTCATCATCCCTGATACCAGAACTAAGTGTCATTCAATAAGTTGACTAGTGATTCAAATCAGGCAAAAGAAAGTACTTAGCAAAGTGCAAATAAAAGTGGATCTTGTGTACTTACCACCCACTGTGGGTTACCCCCTTTCCTCATTCCCAATTCCCCTGCTCCATCAAGAAATTGAGGAGTGGGAGCAAAAATAGCCAGAAAATGGCCTCCATAGTGGCACTCTAGAAATTTCCCATGTGGCTATAGTAAAAATTATAAAGAAAGTGTAGAGATATTGGAAATTCCTAGGATATCATCCAAAAGTGATGCCCCATATTCCCCCCTCCATAGGCACTGCTTTCAAAATCTCCTGGTATTTGCTGAGGCCGAACTGGCAAACCTAAACTTGTGGCACATAATTTTTAAAGATTCACTACCACAAGATGTAAACAAGATAATCTTTTTAAAAAACTTCCATACAACATTGTGCTTTCTGAGACCTACTATCTTCCAAACTTCTTGGAAAGAATGTAATCAAAAGGCTTTTGCAAAGGTTCTGCCCGCATTGGTGCCGTATTCCCACCATTAGCTCCAATGGATTCCATATTCACAGCCTATTTTTTTTTGCTACAGTGAAGGGTATAGCTTAACCTTTTGCCTTCCCAGTTTTTGCCACCTAGGACCTGCTTGGGGCTGTAAAAGTATTTGACCTGTTTTGTTTTTCTGGGATATGTGTCAGGGGCTCAAAGGCAAAAAGTGAAACATTTCACCATGCTAGCTCTGGCTCCTTGGAATTCTTGGGATCATTACTCGTTTTATATCTCTGGATATATAAGCTTGCACCACCTAGATGTAGCAGCAGCAGAACTTTAATCATATATTTGTAAGATATAAAAATGCCATACAGGTAACTGCAGCACTCCCTTCTCACATTGCATTTTAAGGTACTCTAGTAATTCCCCCCTTCCAACTCTTATGAGTACATGCAATGGATCTGCAATGGACATTAGTTCATAAATGGTATTATTATACACAAAGATTAAGTCTGGATTGGTGACAGCTTGCCTTGTGTACACTGAGTGGCAAACATTGATTTGCCACTGCATAATATATAAAGGAGCTCCAAGCAAGTACAGCCTTGGTTCAAGTGATGGCATAAGGAGATGTGTGGTACCCTTGAGTCAGTACTAGGATTTCTAATCTTGAGTCTATGAATGACCATCTTGTCACACTTGCTAAGAAGACGGAAATTTAAGATGATTTATTCACTTTTCTATTCATACAGTGCCATTGGCCTTTCCCTTGGTGCTGATTTGTCAGGTTTATTGGAACAAAGCACATTCCAAAGCAGTTTTGGTGTTTCTAATGGTTTGGGCTGAACAATTTGATTGGTGTTCATATCTTTGAGATATTGTGACTAGGAACGTATTAATATTTGGTTTGTTTTGAATATACTGTTCGTCCAATGTTCTCCCAATAAAGTCTTCTGCACCTTAGATTCTCTCCTATGACCTTTGCAATTCTTGTGACTCTCCAGTACCCCAAGCGTAACATCATGAGTTTGTGATATTGCTCTGGAACAGGTATGAATGCCCTATATGAGGCATTCATTGGATGGTTAGGTGAGACTTTGAATTGGGCAGTAAGTCATTGTTCAGGGGTTTTTCCCCCCACTGAACTTTGACAGCTTCAGTATTAATGTGAAGTTTCTGTTCACCTCTGTGCTTTTAGGGCTAGTCATAGATGGGATTTTTTTAGGCCACACACAGACATCCTTTTCAATTCTGGCAAGAGGCACTCAACCAAGTCATAAATTACATCCATAAATATTTAGTGAACTCATATGTGTGGTTTTTAAAATAAAGTGGAGGAAAACCTAGGCCCTAGGAAACAGCAGTTTTGAAGGAAAGTAATTTATATTTTGGAGCTGAATGGGAGGAGGGAGATCCTTTTTATGCAGCTTGTAAAAACTTCTTTGAAATTCTTCGCTGATAATGAAAGTTATCTTTATAATATAGGGAAGGCTTTGGAAAAGATAAAATGGTACAACAGAAGCAAACCATACGAAATACATAAAATTGAGACAGCCTTTCTTATGCCTTATGGCAGTTCTTAAGATTAATGCCTTTCATGTGCCAGCTTTAAGGCAGACAGGTCTGCTTGGAAGTAAGTCCCATTTTATTAAATGGTGCTAACTCCCAGGAAACTGTTTTTAGGATTGCAAACGATGACACATATAGAAAGGATTCTCAGTAGTAACTCCTTCTTCATTGCATTCTCTTCCTCTTGGGGTTCACCAAAACCTGATCTAATTTTGATGGTGATTTTTAAAGTATGTGTTAAGTGGCCAAGGATAAATTAGGTCATGTTCATTTCTTCTTCATTATTTGGTGCTAGGTTATCTACCTATTCTCAGAGAGAAGCTTGGGGACAAATGGCAGGAAGGGGGAGGCAATTCTTCTACTGGATCCAATCCAATATAATATATAATATAAAGGAAGTTCCCTCAGGACCTCCCATCATTTCTTATTGTGATCCCCATTACTAGTGTGCAAAATAAAGATTTTTTGAAATGTCTAAGAGATATTTTTTTAAAAGGTCTGCAGAAAACGTGAGGGGAGACCTTGTCAAATTCTAGCTCCACAAGAGTTCAAAAAACATATGTGATCAATTTTCATGGCGAGGTGATAAGCAGTACTTCTTGCCTCAGGTAAAAGCTCAGACTTGTGCACCCGTGAAAATAATCACGTCCCTGTCTTTAAATATATGTATATTCTGCATATGATCCTGTATTATTTTCAGATGTCCATGTCTTTGCTCAGATGCTAGGAATGAAGCTATTGATTCATGGCTTCAGATTGTATTTCAAATGCAGACGTTTGAAAAAGCTGCAGAAAGCCTTTTTTCTTCCATTCCCATCACAGGGTTGACTGTCTTTTAAACATGCAAAAGTCATGTCATTTAAATCATAGGTGTGTGAACAGGAATATGATTTTTTTTTAAACCACCGAGCAGGAAGCTAACAAAAAAAAAAGCCATGAAGAATATAATTGATACAATTCCACCTAAAACTTTGAATTTCTCATTTTGTATGCTAGGCTTTAGAAAAATGTCCCACCTATATCATCAGCCACCTCATTCTCCCTCCTCCATTAAAACAGCTGACTTATGGGGGCTTTCCCCACTACAGAAGGGAGCTAAGGTCGACTCGGTTCCCTTCAGTGGAGGGCGATTCCAGGCTGTCCCCACAGCAACTGAGTTGGCCCCCTGGAACCGAGCTAAGTGGGTGGGATCATTTTGGTGCCTGTTTCGCTCCTCGATCATGATTGGCACTTGTGTTACGGCGGGAAATGGGAACGTTCTTTTTTTTTTTTACAGTTTTTACAGTTTACAGTTACATGCGCTTTCTGCCTGCCACGACTCTCCTGTTCTGCGCATGCCACAAAAGCGGCTTGTGATTGATTGAACGGATGAGGTGTCATTTTGATGCTTCCCCACTCCGAAGCTCCGAAGCGGTATCGACCTTGTTCTGGCAGAAAAGTGTAGTTCATAACTGTGACAAGGATGTCGCAGTTCTGAGGGGGGGGGGACTGAGACAAAACAATGTTGAGCTCGGTGGCAGTGGGGATTCACTGAGGCGAACCTAGGTAGAAACCAGTTCAACTCTGTCAGTGGGGAAAGCCCCATGGTTAGCCTGTAGGGTTTTTGAAGCAAGACACTTTTAGAGGTGGTTTGTCATTGCCCACCTTTGCATCATGACCATGGTATTCCTTGGAGATCTCTCATCCAAATATGAGCCAGGTTCAGGGCTGAGAGTGTATGACTGGCCCAGGACCATGCAGGAAGCTGGGTTTCCCAGCCCCTAGTACACCATCTTAACCACTACACAATGGTGGCTTAGCAGGTCTACTCAGAAATAAGTTCCATTTTACTTTGTGGGGTGTACTCCCAGGAAAGTGTTTTTTTAGCTGGCACTGTCATAATAGCATGATATTGTAGCCATTTGTTAAAGAAGATTTCTTACTCTGTTGTAGATAGTTTACAATCTTCTTAAACTCATTGTTTTCAAAAGTCTAGTTTTGCTGAGTGTAATTGTGTCTGACCTCCTAATTCAAAAATTGTAATAGTAAAATATCAGCAATAGTTAATTTTGAGTACTGAAACCAGTCATATAGAAATTCAGTAAATTTAAAGGTGCTCACCAACAATGCAACCCTAAACAGACCCATCCCCTTCAAAGCTCTTCAATACAAGGGCATATCTCTGTTTAGAATTACACTGCAAAATCACTCTAGCATATAACACGTGTGGTTTTTTAAAGTCTGAAATGTGGTTATTCTTTTAAGGGCATAAGAATGTTGTGAACATATAGTTAGGAATGCTGCAGGCCATGGGGGTAATTTTTTTTTTTTTTTTTTTTACAAATTTTATTGAAATTAAAATTGCTTACACATAGTATAAACATAATACATAATACAATATTGACGGTAAAGAGAAAAGAAAACTAATCGTAATATCCAACATCCTTCTTGGCCAATCCCACTACACGCCACAAAATTAAATTAGGCATGACATAATGATTCTTATCTCCCTCCTTAAATCTAAAAATAAGACTTTCACAGAAAAGTGAGTTCTGCTGGCGCTTTGTCTTCGCCTAGTAATTGTTGTTGTTGCTGTTTCTGTCTTTCTAGAATTTTTTTAGAAGAGGAAAAAAAAAAAAGGGGTAAAGACAAAGCAAATCATAGTGCTACCTATGGCTTAGTATCTCTGCTAATACAAATAATTTCAAAACTTAGCATATATCCTAAATATTTCTATCCTAATCCTCTTTTTTTACTTATAACTGATAACCTTATCCGCATTTCCACGCCCAAGTAGCTGTGAAATACAATTACCGCGCCAAGTTTTCTCACAAATTTTTTCGGGTTGGTTCTCAGAATCCATGTTAATTCATCATACAATTCGATTATTTCAAATATTCTCTTTTTTTTCCCATTTCTAATATTTTATAGATGTTACACTTCTTTTTCCAATTTTGAGTTATTCTCTCTAATCTTGCCGCTGTTATTAAACAAAGAAAGAGCCTATATTTTTTCTTAATTATTGTTATTCGCTTTGTTATTCCCAAAAATAAATATTTCCGGTTTCCTTTTTAACTTAGTTTTAAAGATCTTATTTATTGTGTATTAATCACTTTTTATTCCAAAATTTTACAACTTTCCTTTTACACTTCCACCACATATGATGAGTGTAACGCATTACTTTCCATGTTTTACAGTTCCAGCATCTGATATCAGAGTCCTTCTTATTTTTTTGCTAATCTAATGGGAGTATAGTTGCCATCTATAGAATGTTTTATAGAAATTTTCTTTTTAAATTTTTGACATAACAAGCAATTTATGGCTTGTAGTTTCCTCTCCACACATGCCTCCCATTCTTCCATTTTTATCACTCTTTTCATATCCTTGGCCCATGAGGATCATAGTCGCTTTGATCATTTCTTTTTCCGCTTTTAAATTTTTTAACAGTAGGTTATACATTCTTTTTTTTAACTATATTAGAGTCATTTAAAGCAAATTTACATCTAAATTCTTTTCTTTCCTCTTTTTTTGCAAATTCCTCACTAATTTATTTTGTCCTTCTCGAAAAGTTTTCAGTTGTCGGTAAGTAAACCATCCACACTCCTTTATCTCTCTCCTTGATTAAGTTCTTTCTTCTTCTTTTTTAATACCTTTTTTTGGGCCTACTTTTTTGAGTGTATCTCCTTGTATGTAGGCCATTTTGTTAGGTCTGCATGCTCTTTATTTTGTATTGTTTCGGATCTTGGATATCCAGGGAAGGTGTTTTTGGTAAAAAATATTTTATATTTATTCCACACTCCATCCTATCGCTTTCCTTTTTATTTTATGTGAGTGGGAAAATTTTGGTACTTTTAAACTCTTTTTCACAGGCCACAAAGGAAATCATGCCATCCTCTCATCAGATAGAATCCCTCTAATTAAAGGAACCAAATGGTCATTCCCTCTAATAGAATCCAGTCTTTAATCCACAAGATAGCATTTGCTTCAAATAAGTATTTTAAACCGCACTGTCAGCCTCCTCAGTTTCTCAAACCTAATCATGCAAGTATATTTAATCCTAGTGATTTTTTTCCTAAATAAATTTCTATGATTTCCTTTTGCCAATTTTGTAATGGTTTTCTCTTGAGAGAATTCATTGGCGTAAGCTCTCTTAAATAGAAACATCATTCTTTAGGGAAATTTGTATACATGTTTTGTATTATGTTTATCCTGCCTCAGAAATGTGATACTGTTATATTTTTCCATTGATTTAACATTGTGCTGATTTCTTTCCATAAATTCCCATCACCGTAATTATCTTCTAAATAAATAATTGTTTTTTCCCCTCTAAGCTTTCAAATTCCTAAATATCTAACTTTATTAGCTATCTCTAAAACCTGTGGATTGAAAAAGTTTCTTCTTTCCCTTTCCTCCTTTTTGTGTCATATTTAATGTAAGAACTTTTGTCTTATCTTTTATTGATTTTTAATCCAGCTTATTCCCTCCATACTCTTCAATCACCTTTTATCATTTCTCTTATTTTTATCTCTTTCTGTAGGGTTTTCTATTATCAGGGAGCCACGGGCCATCCTGCGAGATACTTTTGTATTTGTAATTTTGTCCTTTTTAATGTATATATCCCTTTCCATTGTCTCTACTAAATTTTATCTTTTTGAACAGGATCTCTATATAAATTATAAAGAGTAGTGAGTATGGGACAGGGGGCACCTCCTGTCTAGTTCCTTTTAGTAATCGGAATGGCTTTTAGATAACGCTCCTGTTAATTATTAATTGGGCTTCTTGGTCTAAATATAATTTATCAATTGCCTCTAAGAATTCCTCCCCTGTTATTCCCATTCTTTTTAATCTTTTATTTCCTCTTTCAAAAAATTTCCAGTCTTCACATTGTCAAATGCCTTAGCTTTCAAGGGCTCCAAAAAAATATTAACTAAGCTTTTAACCTATTTTTCTTCCATATACTCTATCAGGTTTTACCAGTATCCTAATATTATCTTTGTTTCCTCTGTTAGGTAGAAACCCGACTGGTGAATATTTAGATATAGTTTCTTAAACATCCTTTTTTAAGTCTTTTGGCTAGAATTGAGTGTGAAAATTTTTATAATCTTTGATTCAAATAAATGATATGGGTCTAAAATTGTCTTTTTTAAAGGCTAGTTCATCTTTTTCTTTGGGGAATAAGCACTATATGTGTTGTAGCCCATGATTCGGTGGTTTCCCTTCCATTATATCATTTCACAAAGACTCTCACAAAATAGGGGCAAATTAAATCTTGAGGTAATTTTGTAGAATTTATCCGCTATTTTATCTGGTCCTGGGATTTATCTTTCTTAAGTTTCTTTAATTGTATCTTAGTAATTTCTTCTTTTACTAAATGGGATTATTTAGAATATCTTTGCATTTCTTGTGTCCTTAAATTGAGGGATCTCTAACATTTCTTTAAATAATTTTCCATTTCTTGTCTCACTTTGGCTCAAAGATTCTTTTATATAGATTTCAGCGAAATAATCTCACCAAAATCTCTTTCTCATCTTTTTTTTTTTCCTCTGTAATTATTTCTCTTGTATCCTCATCTTTTAATTTTTCAGTATTAAACTACTATTTTTTTGTTTTTTAATCTTACTTGTTAGTCATCTCTCTCCTGGTTTGTTCTAATTTCCATTCAAAATTTTTCTGCTTCCAAGTATTTTAAGTTTTTTTGCTACTGCTTATATCTCATTCGTTATCTAATTGATGTTTAATTTTGTCAATTTCCTTTTTTTTAACTTTTATTACCAGGTCTTCTTTTTAAATTCCTGTTCTTCTGTTTTCACTCAATTGTTGTTGTAAGATAATTTTTGATTTTTTTCTCTTCTTTTATTATATCTCTGAGTTCATAGCAATTAATTCAATTCCCAGTAGCAAGGCTTTCTAAAGCATCCCAGATTATCAAGCTATACTATTTACAGAATCTTTATTGTTTTCTATGAACTCTGTTGTTTTCCCAATCACTTTTTTTTTTTGTAATTCCTCTATATATTTAACACATGAAACTTTTTATTCTGTGGTTAATTTCATTTCTTTTTTGTATCTCACTTCTACAACATTGGGCTGCTATGATCCGGGATATGGGAGCATGTCAGAATCTGAATATTTTCCGCTTTTACCGCTTTAGATCTTCGCTAAGGTCTAAATCATATCTATTCTTGTGTAGCTTTTTATACCTATGAGAATAGAAAGTGTAGTCTCCTTTGATTATTTTTAAATTCCTCTCCATACATCCTCTTCATTTTTGTTTGGTTAATCAGGTTGAAAAAGTTTTAGGTGTCTTTATTGGTAAACACACATTAAGTTTACCTTTCCTGTCTATATTAGTATCTATTAATCCATTAAAGTCAAATTCCATCAGTATTTGACTTTCACACATATTTTGTAATAATTCCTCCTGCAGCATACCATGTAAACTTACTTTTTTTTTTTTCTGGTTAGGAGCATAAATACCTACTAGCAATATTTTTTTTTTCCATTACAGCTCTATCTCCAATTCTATATTCATATTCTGAGTTGTCACTAAATTCCTTAATACAGGATTTTAGTTGATCCTTTTACTTACATAACAACTCCTTTCTTTTCCTTAAAGAAGAAGAGTAGAAATGTTTACCCAGACCTTTGTATTTTTTAACATTTTTTTCAGCCCTGTTCTTCAACGTGGGTCTCCTGTGCAACATGTAATTTCTGGGTTCAACTTTTAACATACTTAAAGATTTTTTCCTCGCTTCTAAAAGGACTATTAAGTCCTGCTTACATTAAGTGTGAAAAATATTCAAAGGTGCATTTCATTACACTTTCTGGAAGCATTAACAGCAGAGGTCTGGAGATGAATTTTCCCATATAAACTAATTTTTACCATCTGGTGCACAAATTATACTTAATAATAACAATACTACTATTTTACTATTCTTATCTTAATTTCTAATACATATATTCCTCTATCTTAAATAATATTCTTTTCCCCCTGCTTTACTCCCCTCCTCAATTCTGTACCCCCCTTTATCTTCTCCTCTAAGTCACTCCTAGCTTTTCTCTTACAAGCTTATCTTTCTCTTTTATCACTTTCTCCTAACCTAATTGTAGTCCTTAACATTTATTTCATTATTGACATATTTAACCTGATTCAAACTCTCTCCTCTTAAATATACAAATATATGACTGTGTCTTCATTTGACCCTAGGTAACAAATATGTAAGTCATCCAGAAATTAGCCATTGCAAAATGTACCTCAGGTGGATTTTTTTCCTTACAATCTATATTTACTATATACAATTAAACAATTAACTTTCCCCACCTTAATCTTCTCTTCTTCATTTCATTTACGGCCAGTTTGTTCTTCTGTAACTTCTCTAAACAGTCATTAGCTTCCCTGTACACATTATTGATGTTACGTCAGTTTAGATTTTATATGTAAATGACAGTCCTTTCATCATACCTCAATCGGAAGGTTATCTGGTTATCCTTCAGCCACATAGTCAGTTGTTTGTATAATTGTCTCTTTATCCAGAATATATTGGGGAGTCTTCCTTTCTCTCAAAACATATTTCCCTTGGCCTTGTATCTCTAAATCTAATCTTTTGAAATGTTCTGTAATATCTCATCTCTTGTCGCTTTCTTCCAGAATAGTGCACCTGCTAATACATCCCTTGGGGGGTCTCTCCTTGTTCTGGCCTCAGTCCTAGAATTACATTCTCTAAAAACTCTTTTCAATGTTTCTCTCACTTTTAAAGGTTCCTCTTATTTTGAGAAAGAAGGCTATACTGCAATTGGTAATTCCTTTAAATCTTCAAGGTTGTCCTGAATTCTTGAATTCCTCTCAGTCGCAGAGAGTATTCTCTTTGATTTTAATTCTATTAAAGCCATCTGAACTGCAAGAGATAACGCTCTCATCTCCTTTGTCTCATTGACTCCATTTCTTGATTTCTAGGGCGCCACAGAATCTTTTGTGTCTTTAACTCCTCAATTTGTACTTTTTTATTGTTGTCTCCATTTTTTTTTTAATTGCTAGGATCTTCTCTTAATGTCTCTGTATTTCGCCTCCCAATTTGTTATAATGGTCATCCAGTTTATTAAATCTTATCTTTAGTTTCCCTCCCTGAAGTTTTAGTTTCCTCTCCCCTGGAAGGAGGTAGATGCAGATTTTGAAGATTCATAGTCATTTCCAATAGTTTCTCTTAGTTTTAAGATGTATTTCCCCATTTGCTTTTTTTCTGGGGCTTCATAGTCTCCATAGTCAATTTTACTCATTGATTTTTTTGTTTATTAGTGGCATTCATCTCTGTAATCAGCAAGGTAGCAATACCTCACTTCCCCAATCAAGTTCTTTTATTCTATATATATTCTATACTCCCACCAGGGGCGTGGTTGGTAAATAGCAGTACACCGCCTCTGCTTTCCCCAAACTCCTCCTCCCTCCGGGCTTTGTTTACTTAACCGCCCATTTACTCTATCTATATCTGGTCTGTTAAAGAATAAACTGTCTATATATTAAGCTTTTGATCACCCAAGTAGTCTTCGTTCCGTTCTTTCCTCTCTTTCACGCTTCGTAAGAAGTCCGTCAGAACAGTCTACTAAACACCTCCATCACTTTTCCTCAGTCTCCGCCGCTGGCCACCCGTCGCCTCCTGCCTTTCTCTCATCAAATTTTCACTACCTCTCTTTGCTGACGAATTCACCTTCTACCTTGGTGAAAAACTTTAAAGTGAGAGGCAACACTTCTCGCATTTATATCATGCCAGCTGAAATCACTTTTCCCACTTCTCCAGATTATATTCCGCTTCAGTTTCCTCTTGAAAAGACAGTCAAACCCCTCATACCTTCTGAATCCAGTACTAATTCAACCCTCTTCCTCGCCAAGGTTCGCAGTCGCTGAAGTGCTCGTCACGCTTCCCGCTCTGGCTCTCGAGCCAGCTTACTGGCCAGCCTAGCTCTTCGAAACTCCTCGGGTCTCGCCGGTTTTCAATACCGTTGTGACAGGAGTTTTATTTTCTCTCCCTCAGGCTTCCCCTGACCCTTTGCTCCATCGAAGGGACCAAGGTTGGTGCATATAACACGTGTGGTTTTTTAAAGTCTGAAATGTGGTTATTCTTTTAAGGGCATAAGAATGTTGTGAACATATAGTTAGGAATGCTGCAGGCCATGGGGGTAATTTTTTTTTTTTTTTTTTTTACAAATTTTATTGAAATTAAAATTGCTTACACATAGTATAAACATAATACATAATACAATATTGGATTCCTAAAGAGAAAGCAGAAAAAACTAATCGTGACATCCACATCTCTTGTAATCCACTACATCACAAAATTAAATTCGTGACATAATGATTCTTATCTCCCTCCTTAAACTAAAATAAGACTTCACAAGTGAGTTCCACAGCGCTTGTCTTCGCCTAGTAATGTTGTTGCTGTTTCTGTCTTTCTAAATTTTTTAGAAGAGGAGGAAAAAAAAAAGGGGTAAAGACAAAAAAAGCAACCAAGTGCTACCCATGGCTTAGTATCTCTGCTACAAATACTTTCAAAACTAAGCATCCTAAATATTTCATCCTAATCCTCTTTTACTTATAACTGATAACCTTATCCTCATTTCCACGTCCAAGTATGTGAAATATACAATTGCCAAGTTTTCTCACAAATTTTTCCGGGTTGGTTCTCAGAAACTAAAGTTAATTTATCATACAATTCATTATTTTAAATATTCTCTTTTTTTTCCCATTTCAATATTTTATAGATGTTAATTTTCCACTTTGAGTTATTCCCTAATCTTGCCGCCAGTTATTAAATAAAGAAAGATTTTGTATTTTTCTAATTATTGTGTCGCTTTGTTATTCCTAAAAATAAATATTTCCGCTTCCTTTTAACTTAGTTTTAAAGATCTTATTTATTGTGTATTAACTACCTTTTATTCCAAAATTTTACAACTTTCCTTTTACACTTCCACCACATATGAAGTGTAACGTGACTTCATACTTTTATAGTTCCAGCATCTGATATCAGAGTCCTTCTTATTTTAAGTAATCTAATGGGAGTATAGTGCCATCTATAGAATGTTTCCATAGGAATTTCTTTTAAATTTTGACATAACAAGGAATTTATTGTAGTTTCCTCTCCACACAAGTTCCCATTCTTCCATTTTTATCACTTTTCATATCCTTTACCCATGAGGATCATAGTCGCTTTGACTATTTCTTTTCCGCTTTAAATTTTAACAGTAGGTTATACATTCTTTTTTTTAACTATATTAGAGTCATTTTAAGTAAATTTACATCTAATTCTTCTCTTCCTCTTGCAAATTCCTCTCTAATTTATTTTGTCCTTCTCGAAAAGCCTTTCAGTTGTCGCAAGTAAACCATCCACACTCCTTTATCTCTCTCCTTGATTAAGTTCCTTCTCTTCTTTTAATACCTTTTGGGCCTACTTTTTTGAGTGTATCTCCTTGTATGTAGGCCATTTTAAGGTCTGCATGCTCCTTATTTTGTATTGTTTCGGATCTTGGATATCCAGGGAAGGTGTTTTTGGTAAAAAATATTTTATATTTATTCCACACTCCATCCTAATGCTTTCCCTTATTTTATGTGAAAGGGAAAATTTTGGTAATTTTAAACTTTCTACAGGCCACAAAGGAAATCATGCCATCCTCTCATCAGATTGAATTCCTAATTGTTACCAAATGGTCATTCCCTCTAATAGAATCCAGTCTTTAATCCACAAGATAGCATTTGCTTCAAATAAGTATTTTAAACTGCACTGTCAGCCTCCTCAGTTCTTCAATCAATCATGCAAGTATATTTAATCCTAGTGATTTTTTTCCTAAATAAATTTCTATGATTTCCTTTTGCCAATTTTGTAATGGTTTCTCTTGAGAGAATTCATTGGCGTAAGCTCTCTAAATAGAAACATCATTCTTTAGGAATTAAGTATGTTTTGTATTATGCTTATCCTGCCCAGAAATGTGATACTGTTATATTTTTCCATTGATTTTACTGTATTGATTTCTTTCCCAAATTCCCATCACTGTACTATCTTCAAATAAATAATTGTTTTTCCCTCTGCTTTCAAATTCCAAATATCTAACTTTATTAGCTATCTCAAAACCTGTGGATTGAAAAGTTTCTTCTTTCCCTTTCTTTCTTTTTGTGTCATATTTAATGTAAGAACTTTTGTCTTATCTCTTATTGATTTCAAATCCAGCCATTCCCTCCATACTCTTCAATCACCTTTTATCATTTCTCTTATTTTTATCTCTTTCAGAGGGTTTCTATTATCAGGGAGCCACGGGCCATCCTGCGAGATACTTGTATTTGTAATTCTGTCCTTTAACGTATATATCCCTTCCCATTGTTCTACTAAATTTTATCTTTTGAACAGGACTTCTATATAAATTATAAGTGTGTAGTGAGTATGTGACAGGGGGCACCTCCTGTCTAGTTCCTTTTAGTAATCGAAATGGCTTTTAGATAACGCTCTTGTTAATTATTAATTGGGCTTCTTGGTCTAAATATAATTTATCAATTGCCTCTGTTAACTCTCCCCTGTTATTCCCATTCTTTTAATCTTTTATTTCCTCTTTCAAAAAATTTCCAGTCTTTACATTGTCAATGCCTTAGCTTTCAAGGCCTCCAAAAAAATATTAATTGGCTTTTAATCTATTTTCTTTCCATATACTCTATCAGGTTTACCAGGCATCCCAATATTATCTTTGCTCTCTTGTGAAAACCTGACTGGTGAATATTTATATAGTTTCTTAAATAACCTTTTTTAAGTCTTTTGGCTAGAATTGAGTGTGAAAATTTTTGTAATCTTGATTCAAATAAATGATATGGGTCTAAAATTGTCTTTTTTAAAGGTTCTTTCATCTTTTCTTTTGGGGAATAAGTACTCATGTGTTGTAGCCCATGATTCGTGGTTTCTCTCCATTATATATTTCACAAAGATTCTCAAAATAGCAAATTAAATCTGAGGTAATTTTGTGAATTTATCCTCACATTTTATCTGGTCCCAGGGATTCCATCTTCTTAAGTTTCTTTAATTGTATCTTAGTAATTTCTCTTTACTAAATGTGATTATTTAGAATATCTGCATTCTTTTGTCCTTAAATTGAGGGATCTCAACATTTCTTTAAATAATTTTCCATTCTTGTCTAATTTTGGTTCAAAGATCTTTTATATAGATTTCAGCTAAATAATCTCACCAAAATCTCTTTCTCATCTTTTCCTCTGTAATTATTTCTCTTGTATCCTCATCTTTTAATTTTTCAGTATTAAACTACTATTTTTTTGTTTTTTTACCTTACTTGTTAGCCATCTCTCTCCTGGTTTGTTCAAATTTCCATCCAAAATTTTTCTGCTTCCAAGCATTTTAAGTTTTTTTGCTACTGCTTATATATATTCGTTATCTAATTGATGTTTAATTTTACTAATTTCCTTTTTTTTAACTTTATTACCAGGTCTCTTTTAAATTCCTGTTCTGTTTTCACTCAATTGTTAAGCTAAGATACTTTGATTTTTTTCTCTTCTTTTATTATATCTTGAGTTCATAGCAATTAATTCTACCTCTAGTAGCAAGGCTTTCAAAGCATCCCAGATTATCGCTATACTATTTACAGAATCTTTATTGTTTTCTATGAACTCTGTTGTTTTCCTAATCATTTTTTTTTGTAATTCCTCTATATATTTAATATGAACTTTATTCTGTGGTTAATTTCATTTTCTTTTGTATCTAATTTCTACAACATTAAGGATCCTATATGGGAGCATGTCAGAATCGAATATTTTCCACACTGCTTTAGACTCCGCTGTCTAAATCATATCTATTCTTGTGTAGCTTTTTATACCTATGAGAATAGAAAGTGTAGTCTCCTTTGATTATTTCTAAAATTCTCCATACATCCTCTTCATTTTTGTTTGGTTAATCAGGTTGAAAAAGTTTTAGGTAATTTATTGGTAAATACACATTGTTTACCTTTCCTGTCTATATAGCATCTATTAATCCATTAAAGTCAAATTCCATCAGCATTTGACTTTCACACATATTTTGTAATAATTCCTCCTGCAGCATACCATAAACTTCTACTTTTCTGTTAGATACAAAATACCTACTAGCAATATTTTTTTTTTCCATTACAGTCGATCTCCAATTTATATCTACCTGAGTTAATACTAAATTCCTAATTACAGGATTTAGTTATCCTTTTACGCATACAATAACTCCTTCTTTCCTTGTTTACCTAGACCTTGTATTTTACATTTTTTTCAGTCCTGTCTTCAACGTGGGTCTCCTGTGCAACATGTAATTTCTGGGTTCAAATTTTAACATAATTAAAGATTTTTTTCCGCTTCTAAAAGGACTATTAAGTTCACATTAAGTGTGAAAAATATCTAAAGGTGCATTACATTACACTTTCTGGAAGCATTAAATAGCAGAGGTCTGAGGATGAATTTTCCCATATAAACTAATTCTTACCATCTGTACAAATTATACTTCTTAATACAATAATACTATTTTACTATTCTTATCTTAATTTCTAATACATATATTCCTCTATCTTAAATAATATTCTTTTCCCCCCCCTTTACTCCCCTCCTCAATTCCTCACCCCCCTTTATCTTCTCCTCTAAGTCACTCCTAGCTTTCTTACAAGTTTTGTCTCTTATCACTTTCTCCTAACTTAATTGTAGTCCTAAATATTTATTTCATCATTGATATATTTAACCTTATTCAAACTCTCTCCTCTTAAATATACAAATATATGACTGTGTCTTCATTTGACCCTAGGTAAATAAATATGTAAGTCATCCAGAAATTAGCCACAAAATGTACTAGGTGGATTTTTTTCCTTACAATCTATATTTACTATATACAATTAAACAATTAACTCCTTAATCTTCTCTTCTACTTCCCATTTACTAGTTTGTTCTTCTGTAACTTCTGTAACAGTCATTAGCTTCCCTGTACATTATTGATGTCAGTTAGATTTTATATGTAAATGACAGTCCTTCTATCATACCTCCACCGAATACATTCATTATCCTTCAGCCACATAGTCAAAGGCCTATATAATTGTCTCTTTATCCAGAATATATTGGGGAGCTTCCTTTCCTAAACCATATTTCCCTTGGCCTTGTATCTCTAAATCCAATCTTTGAATGTTCTGTAATATCTCATCTCTTGTCGCTTTCTTCCAGAAGGTGCATCTGCTACTACATCCCTTGGGGTTCCCTTCCTGTTCTGGCCGGCCCTAGTCTCACACTTCTAAAAACTCTTTTCAATGTTTCTCTCACTTCTAGTTCTCTTATTTTGAGAAAAAAGGCTTTACTGTAATTGGTACACCCTTTAAATCTTCGCTTGTCCTGTTCTTGAATTCCTCCTAGTCGCAGAGAGTATTCTCTTTGATTTTAATTCTACTAAAGCCATCTGAACTCAAGAGATAATGCTCTATCTCCTTTGTCCCATTGACTCCATTTTGATTTCTAGGCTACAGACCCTTTGTGTCTTTAACTCCCCAATTTGTAATTTATTGTTGTCTCCATTTTTTTTTTAATTGCTAGGATCTTCTCTTAATGTCTCTGTATTTCGCCTCCCAATCAGTTATAATGGTCATCCAGTTTATTAAATCTATCTTTAGTTTCCCTCCCTGAAGTTTTAGTTTCCTCTCCCCTGGAAGGAGGTAGATGCAGATTTTGAAGATTCATAGTCATTTCCAATAGTTTCTCTTAGTTTTAAGATGTATTTCCCATTTGCTTTTTTCTGGGGCTTCATAGTCTCCATAGTCAATTTTACTCATTGGATTTTTTGTTTATTAGTGGCATTCATTCCTGTAATCAGTAAGGTAGCAATACTTAACTTCCCCAATCAAGTTCTTTATTCTATATATATTCTATATCCCACCAGGCGTTGGTAAATAGCAGTACACCGGTCTGCTTTCCCAAACCTCCTCCTCCCTCCTCAGCTTTGTTTACTTTAACTCTTACTCTATCTATATCTGGTCTGTTAAAAATAAACTGTCTATATATTAAGCTTTTGATCACCTAAGTAGTCTTCGCTCCGTTCTCTCCCCTCTTTCACGCCTGCAAGAAGTCCTCAGAATAGTCTGCTAAACACCTATCACTTCCTCTCACCCCCCACACAGCCACTCATTGCCTCCTGCCTTTCTCTCCTCATCACCTCACTGCCTCTCTTTGTTGACGGATTCAATTCTACCTTGGTGAAAAACTTTAAAGTGAGAGGCAACACTTCAGATTTATATCATGCCAGCTGAAATCACTTTTCCCACTTCTCCAGATTATATCTGGCTTCAGTTTCCTTTGAAAAGACAGTCAAACCCCCCATACCTTCTGAATCCAGTACTCCCTCAACCCTCTTCCTCGCTGCTGTTCAGAGCCTGAAGTGCTCTGCCGCTTCTCGCTCTGGCTCTCGGGAGCGTACTGGCCACACCTAGCTCTTCGAAACTCCTCGGGTCTCGGGTTTCCTTTACCGCTGTGACAGGAGTTTTATTTTCCTCCCTCAGGCTTCCCCTGACCCTTTTGTCTATCGAAGGGACCAAGGTTGGTGCTTTACCTTGGGGGGATAATCGAAAATAGAGGGTTGGGATGCCGCGCGAAACGTCTCACGGCTGGTGTCCTTGGGGGTTGACCCGGAAGCCGGCCATGGGGGTAATTGGCAAAATTACATCATGCAACAGTAATTGGCTTGGGGTCTGATCTCTCTTAATATTACTTGTATTCTAATAATTGTACTGTAATTGTGCTTGAGAATGGAACTTTAGACTGATGTGCATATATAGTATGTGGTTAGAGGCTCTGCATAGATGCTACAACAATGAATATATTAATTATGGGTAACTAAAGGTTATGATGCTCAGATGACTACTTGAATCCTTCTAGCCAAATGTCAGGAAGAAGCTGGAGGAAATATTGAATTTGTACTAAATATTTTGCCACAATCTGCAAACAAGCTTTTTGCCCTTGGGATGTAGTCTCAATGTTCCACCTCTATCTTTATAAAAAGCTCCACAAAGCAAAGGAACTCCCTGTAAAGATCTCATGGGGAGACATCTGTTCACTAGGCCACAAGCTCAGCAGTGGCCTTGCATATTGACAAGGTATTTGTGCTGGGGCCATCAGATGATATAAACTTTCCAGTGGTGTAGCACCTACGGGACAGGTGGGGTGATCCCCTGGGCGGAGTAGCGGCAGAGGTGTGGCTGGACCATCGAGGGGGCCTGGCAGAGGCATGGTGTGGCATTCTGGGGGCATTCCGGGGCAGAGCGGGGGTGGGCGATGCTGCGGCAGGGGTGCATGCGCACCCCAGACAGTTTCCCCTCTCTCTGCCACAGATGCAGGCGAAACGTCGAGAGAGAATGCTGCTAGAACACGGCCATACAGCCCGGAAACCACACAGCACCCCAGTGATTCCGGCCGTGAAAGCCTTTGACAACACAATAGTAAGATAATTTGCTGTTTCCAGAAGAGTGGGGTTGGCAGCATCTAAGCCAGCAGAGGGATAAGACTGCACAATTTTGGCTGGCAAAACAGTGAAATAGGGGCCAGGACAGAAGAATATCGAAGAAATAAATGTGAAGTCCAGATATTCTGAGTTGCAAATCTGTGGGTTTCTTGACCTTGATTGAGTTAGGAAGGGGGCTTCTGACTGCATCTAAGCTGACTGGACAAAAGGTAGGCAGGGTTGAGCCATCACCCATGCCTGAGACAGGTTGGGAAGTGGCATTCAAACAAGACTGGTAAAAGTAAGCAGATTTTGTGCTCAGGAAGACTTGCCTTTGCTGATTAAATTACAATGATAAATCTAGGTGGAAACCTGGCTTTGCAAGCCCTTGTGGCAATGGATAAACAAGCAGATCCCCCACCAGTTAGTCTCCCAACCAAAGCTCTGGCCACTCATTTAGCATAGCCTGAGGAGCACTGTGACCTCATCTTCTCCAAAGCAAGGCATTGCTAGCTTCTAAAGTGAATTTAGCCAAGATGGAGTCAGAGCAGACACACACATCTGGGAAAAGGGGTACCTGGTAACATCAGAAGGCCTTGATTCAACAAGAATTGTGGCAAAGAAGAAAAAAAATCAGTTTGCAGGCATCTGAAAATTAGTGATCAGAAACAAATGTACATAAAGCTGTTATGCTGTCTTAGTCCAGAATTGAATGCTGATTTCAACAGGCCTTTGAACTATCCAAAAGGAAGCATGAAAAAGCCTCTTCTCATCCAAAGTGTTAAAAATGATACTCTCAGCTTCAAACGTTTGCTCACTCAAGCCTGCAATTAAATGTTTTTCCTACATTAATAATATTTGCAGCTGCCAAACTCTTCGGAGGCCACATGCTTGCTTTGTCACTGCCTTGACAGTATATGCAAATTGAGTTGTCAGAACAATCTGTAAACATCAACTGAATATAAAACGAACGTTATGGTTTTAGCGTTTGATTAAATATATTCCAATGAACCTTTAGCAGATTTAAATTCACTTGACATTTATTCAGATTGCTACTTGTGGGAAAAGCAAACTTCCTTCTACCTCTAATGAACTTATTTCCCCCAGAATAAATAAATAAATAAATCAGGACTTGAGAGAATTTATGACTTCCGTAATGTCCCTCTAAAGTAAATTTATCATGTAGACAACAAATATTTATGTGGCTAACACATTCAAATAAAGTCGACAGGACCCAAATGGAATGTCTGGGATAAAGTCGTAATGTCTAAATGTATTAAGTGTAGGGCTTGTTGCATTTTATATTAATGGCACAGTCAATCATGTTTATCTTTAAAAAGTTATATTATTCTATTGTAGCATTCACTTATTCAATTCATGGTAGTTTGTAGTTGCTGGTTTGTTGCTACATCAACTAGTGAAATAATAAACAAGAGTCATGCAGCACCATAAAGTGTGGCAAGTTTTTATTCTAGCATAAACTTTTGGGGTCTAGAAAATGCTTTGTTGGATGAATGGCGAGTTTCTCCCTGGAATTGTCAACCAGTTATTTTTCTATTACTGAAGGGAAACTAGTAGCTTGTTTTGCTTTTCAAATGGTGTTTGTGGAACTACCCTGGCAATATTAAAACATGCTTGGAGTACACTTGGGTTGGTTGTTTGGGTAAGCTCTTAGAAAATGATGCAAAAAAACTTCGAATTCTGGAGCATTCCTGATGGTTGGAAATTTGGGATTTCACCCAATGTTAAACACATGTTTACTTCTCTTATGTGATTTTTTTTACTATCTCCCTTTTGAAAAAAAAAGTATTTTCATTTTGAATAACATCTACAACATGTTTTCCAATTAAAAATATTTGTTTGGGGCATGTGAAAATAAATCAAAATTGTAGACTCCATTGCTGAATGGATTTCTAAGGGCACATACATATGTCTCCAAGAGTTTAAATTTACTGCTAAAGCATAAACAACATTCTGTGATGAATTCATTACAGAAGGTTTCATTACAAATGTAAGAAGTGATAATGACTGCAAAGGTGACCTTGATGAAAAGGTCATCATTTATCTGACATTTCTTTTACTTTTTAAAAAAGGTTGTTTCTCAGAATCAAACAAAATACGACTTCTTTTTCTGGTACCATCCTAATCCATTTAGAAAGCCACATTAGTTTGTGCTGTGCTGAAATGTTTTCCATAATCTAGGTGACTGCCCATCTACAGGGCTGGATTATAAGAAGAATCAACATCGTTACTGCCCCTCTTTCTTTTGCGTGCATCTAGGATTTATACCCACACCGCCACTTCGGAATTCAGGAGTGTGGCATTCCTAATTATTTTTGTTAATTTCCACTGAGCATCACGGGGTTCAATTTAAAAAAAAAATGTTCATTGGATTGGACTGTAGTTCTGTTGATTTCAATGTTTATTGAAATCATGGTATTTCTGAAGTATTATCCTTTTAGAAACAAAATACTTTATATTTCCCTCTTTTATAGCATAGTTTGCTTCTTGGTAAGAGGGAAAAGGGTAAGATCAGACGTTATAGAAGGGTTATTCTGGTGAAGCCAATATCAGTACAGGATGAAGGAAATAATGTTGAGATTTGCGAACCTTCTAAACACTGCTGTTTCATATGGGATTTATAATTTTCATAAATTGAGCTGGGTAGTGTGAACCATTTATAAAAGAATCCATGTTAGGCATGTAAAAATAAAACATTAAATGATGATCTGGGGAGAAAAAAAAGAGCTCTGACTCACTTAAGGTTATTTTTTTCCATAATAGCCCTAGAAAAACACCACCAATGATGTCATAGCAGCTGCTGATTGCCTGACAGACAGCTTCCGCAGAGCAACATGAGGCCCTTTGGTGTTCATGTCAAGAAGATTGGCAGATGAATGACACCAATGAGAGCCGGACTGTATTCCCTCTGGGAACGCTGCCCTAATTGATAGACAGAATGCAAAGAGAAAGACTGTTTTTGAACCTGAAAAGAATCTGCTTCCCCCCTCTCTAAAGCTCATGCCCCCACTTTCCACAGTTCTTTTTCATTCCTCTTTTTTTAGAAAAGGTGTTTTGTTCTGCTGCAGTTACTGAGCTTAATGGAACTGAATGACTTTTCCCCTTCACAATCTGTCAGTCAAAAGCCCAAACACCAGGTCTGCTAAATGAAGTCCTTTCAGAGTCAGATGGGGGAGGAATGTGTCAGTTATCTAACAGACCCTGTTGTGTTTTAATCTGTCAGAAGGGTGATAGGGGAGAGCAGCCGGGCACCGCCAGGGCACATTCCCAGCAGCAGCTAAGAGGCCCTGAAAAATCCAGGTGGCAAAGCCAAAAAAAACAGCCAATGAAAAACATTCTCGAGGTACGAGGGTGCTTGGAGCCCCCAGGCACTCTGCTTTGCAATCAACTGTGAGATGTTTGGGCAAAATTTCAGGAAAAGTTTCATACTAAGCTTCTGAAATATAAAGCCAGCCTTTAGGTTGAGGAAAGGGAGGGGTGGAACTGCAGAACTCATAGCTTTCAAATTAATAACATCTCTTTTCTTCAAAAAAAAAATGGTGGAGACAGTAATCCTGTGGGTGAAAGGCACTGAGGTGAGTTATGGTTTCAAACAATTTCTGCAACATTATCTTTTAAAAGATTTAATTTCACCTATAGTATGTTCAGTGAATTCCACCTATTAGGTAAAAATTACAATGGCAGTTTCTTCTTGGCCTGAAGTTGTTCCTGTTAACTACAGGATAGGGTTGCCAATCTAGTATTGGCAACCCCTGGGAGATCTGGTGGGAGGGGAGAAATCTGGATTCCTGCAGAGGGAAACAAAAATTCACACTTTAACTGGTTTTGGAAACTGTGAGCAGAGTCTGATCTGAAGTGGGGTGAGCTCTGAAGAGGAGGAAACATGTGTGTAACCGATAATCCAATCTGAAGGAAATGTACACTGAATGAGGAGACCACAAGTGCATAAATGGCTTATCTCTCTGGATCGCTGTCTGTCTTTCTACTGCATTCTTATCTCTCCCTACCTCCAATGAGCTCAGGGAAGCATACATGGTTGCCCTCTCTTGACTCTCCATTTTTTTCTTTTCTCATTAACCACTCAGTATTATAGGTGATTATGACTTCGGAGATAAAGAGCCCAAAGTCATCTAGCAACCATCATGGCAGAGTTAGACACCCATCAGCATCTACCAAGTCAAAGGCGCTTTCGCATGCAGAATAATGCACTTTCAATCCATTTTCACAATTGTTTGCAATGGATTTTGCTATTCTGCACCGTAAAATCCAGTTGTGAAGTGGATTGAAAGTGGATTGAAAGTGCATTATTCTGCATGTGTGGAAGGGGCCTTAGTCTAACCACTATACCAGAAGGACCCCCCCCGTATCTGCACTGCCCCTGGCATGCCCTGATCCAAATCAGGACTTTTGCACCTGTTGTTTTTTAAGCATTAACAGGTTAGCAGATCTGATGTCAAGACATTTTCATACGTAATTCAGCCCAATTTATTTTTTAGAAAAGGGCAAGGTTCTAGTCCTCATAATTGCTTTAAAAACTTGGAAACATATTGGTATGAGTTTACCTAAATCTCACAGTGCTGTGGCATGGGGCGGACCAGCAGAATTTCCAATTATTGCAGGTGCTGGGTGGGCAGGTAGATTTTCCATTCCCTGCAGGACCACCACACCATTAATTCTCTGCATCCCAGAGGTCAATGTGTTTCATATCTTCAGACCATCATTTTCTTAAAAAAAATTCTCTGAAAACCTAGATTTCTGAAGAATAACTTTATGTATTTATTTTTATTCAAGACATTTAGTAGCCACTTTTCTTCCATCCATTGCTCAGAGTGGCTTATAATATAAATAACATACATAAAATAGGATACCTGGATGTATGTACAATCATAATTTCAATCACAGTTTAGGACTATTTTAATCAAGTGCAGTCTTAAATAAAGTCATCATCAGCTGCCTCCTGAAGATTGAAAGTGAGGGGGTCAGGAACACCTCCCTGGAGAGACTATTCAATAATCATGGGGCTGTTACAGAAAAGACCTCTCCCATGTATCCACCAGATGAGCTTCTTTGATTGATGGGACAGTCAGGAGGGCCTTTTCCTGTGATATTAATTCCCGTGCAGGAACATATGAGAGAAGATGGTCCTTTACAATATAGGTCTTTAAAGGTCAAAACTGACACCTTGAATTGGGCTTGGGAATGGATGGGAAGTCAGTGTAATTGCTGTAATATGAGGGTCACATGCTTCCAATAGCTGGGCCCAAACAGCAGTCTAGCTGCAGCATTCTGTACTAACTGTAGCATCTGAATGCTCTTCAAGAGTAGCCCCAGATAGAGCACATCACAATAGTCCAGTTTAAATGTAACTGAGGAATGGATTACTGAGGCTAGATCTGACTCAAGAACATTCTTTGTGTTTTTGCATTACAACTGCAGGTGTATGACAGAACATCTGCACATGGGAATTTGGGCATATTCTATCAGTCTCTCTCAGCCACTGGAGAACTCCCCACTGTCCCTCTGGAAGGCCCTTATTCTAATATCTGTTTCTTTCAAAATGTTCAGGGGGGATATTTTTGACACAAAATGCAATTGTTTTTAATGTGTTGCAGGTTATACTGTCTTCCTTCAAAGTAGCATTTTTGGTACACAAAGGAAGACCCCTACCCCTTTCAGAGTTCATTAAAATGGGGACACCTAATGACTGGCTAGCCCTGTTGTCAAGATAGTCAGAAGACAATCAAAGCTGAACTTCATGGATTCAAGTAATTTCTCTGGCTTTCATTGGAGCAAAGTGACCCTCTCTTTCCCTTCAAACCTGTGCCAGATTAGTTGGCTGCTTTGAACCTGAGCAAATAATTTTTGGGTTGGGTTAAGAGTGGTGGACTCTAATCTGAAGAACTGGGTTTGATTTCTCACTCCTTCACATATGCAGAGAACTCTAATCTGGTAACTGGATTTATTTCCTCACTCCTACACATGAAGCCTCCTGAGTGACCTTGGGCTACTCACAGTTCTCTCAGAACTCTCTCAGCTTCACCTATATCACAAGGTGTCTGTTTAGGGAGAGGAAGGGAAGGAATTTGTAAGCCACTTTGAGACTCCTTGCAGTAGAGAAATGCATCATATAAATCCTGTTGTTGTTGTTGTTGTTGTTGTTGTTGTTGTTGTTGTTGTTGTTGTTGTTGTTGTTGTTGTTGTTGTTCTTCTTCTTCTTCTTCTTCTTCTTCTTCTTCTTCTTCTTCTTCTTCTTCTTCTTCTTCGTTCTGAATTATTTCCTTTCTTGTCTGTTACTCAGTTTTGATTGGAACTGAAGTCTCCAATGTAGTTAAATAGTCCTGGTTAACACTGGTTAACTATGGTTCCATGTGGGTCAGTGTTCAGGTTCAGGTGATGATATCCAATACTAAGACCATTCCCTCCCCTAGCAATGGAGTAGTTAGGCCTCAGTGTTTGGTCATTAAGCTTCCCCTATTCATATATGATGCTCCAGGGTGATTGATTGTCAGTTGGTTGGAAATATTGTGGGTTTTTTTGAAGTATTACTTCTCATTAACCAATTCTGACAATGAAAGGAAGTTTTGGATCCAAGTCTTGTTTTAAATATATTTTGTAGTATAGTAAGAGACGATAATTGAAACAGTGACCCTCATCCATATTGAATATCAAAGGGGAAAGCAATCCTTTCATTTCTCCACAGAGTTTAGATTAATCTGCATATTTGAATGCTAAACTGTGTTGTTATACATTTTCTACATTTAGTGGGATTCATCCATTTGTATGGTGTATCTCTGTTTTTCCTCTATTTTCCCTTTCTTTCTAAGACCTGATCTAACATCCATGAAAATCAATGGAATTAGTCCCTTTGTCTTCAGTAACTGCTTCTTTTGGGCTCTGAAGTTAGCAAAACATCTGTTCTCTCCATATGTTTTACCCCATGGAAAATTGGAGCGGGGGGGGGGGGGCTCCCAACATTTGTCACTCACTCAGTGTAGATTAATAGGAGATATAACCTGCTTCCCTAAGAGTATAGTGAAAGTGATAGGCAGCATCTGACCTAAGCTTCATTCAGTAAATTTGTCTTATGCATTCAATGGTTTATGGGGTTACTACAAATTCTTGTGAGACACAGACATATTTGTAGGTTCTGCTATTATTGTAATCTACTTATGGTCACCCTAGGGATACTGGCCAATCACATCCTTGATTATGTTCCATAAATGACAACAGTTCTATCAAATACGGTGGTTTCATACTACAATCCTTTTGAGATGTTTCTCATTTTTTTTCAGCAATTAACTGCATGCAGAATTACAGTGGAAGATCCACATGTTGGTGGATATTATACCACTGAAATAATGGATTCCTTGGATAAGAACATAAGAACTAGCCTGCTGGATCAGACAAGAGTCCATCTAGTCCAGCATTCTGCTACTCGCAGTGGCCCACCAGGTGCCTTTGGGAGCTCACATGCAGGATGTGAAAGCAATGGCCTTCTGCTGCTGCTGCTGCTCCTGAGCACCTGGTCTGCTAAGGCATTTGCAATCTGAGATCAAGGAGGATCAAGATTGGTAGCCATAGATTGACTTCTCCTCCATAAATCTGTCCAAGCCCTTTTTAAAGCTATCTAGGTTAGTGGCCATCACCACCTCCTGTGGCAGCATATTCCAAACACCAATCACACGTTGCGTGAAGAAGTGTTTCCTTTTATTAGTCCTAATTCTTCCCCCCAGCATTTTCAATGAATCCCCCCTGGTTCTAGTATTGTGAGAAAGAGAGAAAAATTTCTCTCTGTCAACATTTTCTACCCCATGCATAATTTTATAGACTTCAATCATAATCCCCTCAGACGCCTTCCTCTCCAAAACTAAAGAGTCCCAAACGCTGCAGCCTCTCCTCATAAGGAAGGTGCTCCAATCCTTCAATCATCCTCATGGTTGCTCTCTCTCTGTAATCTCTTTTTCTATCTCTTTCTAGTATCCTTTTGAGATGTGGCTTACCTTGGTGAACTGAACACACAATAGTAATTCCAAGTGCTGGGCCAAGACTCACCAATGCTTTTATATAAGGGCATGACAACCTTTGCAGCCTTTATTATCAACTCCTTTCCTAATGATCCCCAGCATAGAGTTTGGTTTTCATGTGCTGCCATGCATTGAGTTGACATCTCTATGGGAACTACCAACTAAGACGGCCAAATCCCTTTCCTCTGGTTCAGTGACTGATAGCACTGACTCCTGTGAAGGCAGTATGTGGAAGTTTGGATTTTTTGCCCCTATGTGCATCAATACTTCATATCTTATACATTCAATTGCATTTGCTATTTCTTGGAGCCCACTCACCTAATTCTATCAAGGTCCGGGCTTGGAGCTCTTCTCAATACTTTGTGGTTCCTACCCACCCTACATAATTTGGTATCATCTGCAAACTTGGCCACAACAGCCACCCACCCTTCCTACCTAGGTCACTTATGAATAATAGGGTGCTGAAGAGCACTGGTCCCAAAACGGATCCTTTGGGGACACCTTACTCCCGGCCATCTCTCCATTGTATAGAACCTCCTACTTACACTCCACTCTTTTGTTTCCTGTTTCTCAACCAGTTTCTTTTTTAATCCATAGGAGGACTTCCCCTCTTGTCCCTTCATTGCTAAGCCTTCTCAGCAGTTCCTGACAGAGGAACTTTGTCAAAAGCCTTTTAAAACTGCAAGTAGATAGTGTCCACTGGTTCCCCCTTATCCGCCATGTCTGTTTACACTCCCTCAAAGAACTCTAGGGGTAAGCTTCAAAGGACAGGACTTGCTCTTCTACAAAAGCCATGCTGACTCTTTCCTCAGCAAGGGGTCTCTTGCTTTTCTAAGCATGTTTAATAATTTTATCTTTAATGTGATGGATTCTACTAATTTACCAGGAACAGATGCCTTCAAACTGACTGGCCTGTAATTCCCCTTGGGTCCCCCCTAGACCCTTTCTTAAAGATTGGTGTGACATTGGCCATCTTCCAGTCTTCAGGGATGGAGCCTGATTTCAGGGATAAGTTGCATATTAATGTGAGAACATCAGCAATTTCATGCTTGAGCTCTTTAAGAACTCTTGGATGAATGCAATCTGGGCCAGGGGATTTGGTAGCATTTAGTTTATCAATGGCTGCCAGAACTTCTTCCTTGTCTACCACTATCTTCGCTAATTCCTCGGATTCACCTCCTAAGAAGCTTGGTTCAGGTGCAGGAATGTTCCTCACCTCCTCTTGGGTGAAGACAGATAGGATTTTCCTATCTATGCATGGGGGTTGATTACAGACTACATTTTTTGATAATAGAAGGCACTTTCATCAACCAGGTAGAACATTCCTGCCTCCTTTGCTCCCTCTGTAGTCCATTGACCTCTGTGAATGCTGCTTCTGGGGAATAGGGGACTGCCCAATATGGCATAATGGACAAATCAGGGGTCTACAACAGGAAAATTGGCAGAAATTACCCGACTTCTTCCATTATCAGAAAAATTAAATTACATTCAACCTGTGAGGTGGTAATATCCTAATTATGATTCCATCCCCTCCAATTGTTTATTAACCTCAGTAGATGCATACTTCCTTATAATTTTTTTTGTTTAAAGTGAGCCAATTTACACTATTATTTATAGACTCATAGCCCTACTTCCTGACTATACACCACTATTAAAAGCAAATCTATTAACCCTGCATCCAGTTTCCCCAGAACAATTTGTATAGACCACTGACTTGTAAGGGTGTGTCAACTGAACTATCCTTTGTAAGACGCTGTAAACATCTTTGGATCCCCATGGGACAGAAAAGTAGGAAATACATAACTAATTTTAAAATTCTCAGAAACAACACACCAAGAAATGGTACAAATTATTAATAGTGTTAAAAGACCAATGAAGGTTTGTCCTTTTATAAAAAGTCAGCTGCAGTAGGTGGTGCTAGGCTGCTTAGAGGTGATAGGTATAGGATCAATCAGAAAAACAGTGTAAAGACCATCCACACCACAGAAATTGTGCTTCTATTCTACAACAATGGGGGGAGATGCAACAAATTGGTTTCTGGAAACAAATGGGAGTGTACTAGAGAAAGAATAGAAGAACTGTGGACTGTTTACTGGTATCAGGTGGAGCTACTATAACTCCTTGTACAGTTCATAACAATTGCTCCGTAATCACCCTAAAATGCTAAAATACTTAAGACATGATGATGATGATGATGATGATGATGATGATGATGATGATGATGATGATGATGATGATGGTAGATTTCACAGCTGCCAGATTGTTAGCTGGTTGTTGACCTTTCATTACAATTTGAGTCTCACCCAGAGGCCTAGGAAGTTGTAATGTATCGATGAAGTATTCGTGTAGATTCCAGCAGGGCTGCTTTCTGAATTTGACAGATGTTAATTTTACCAATTTGAAGATGTTTCAAGAGCTGCCCTAGTTTTTTTGTAATGGTGCCCACTGTGCCTATTACCACTGGGACGACCTCAGCTGGTTTGTGCCATACGGTAGATGCTGAAGCTCGATTTTCAAATCGTAGTATTTAGTGATTTTCTCATGTTCTTTTTCAATGACCCTGCTGTCACTAGGTACTGCCATGTTGATGATTGTCCTCGATCACCGTGATGTCTGGTGTATTGTGTTTCAACACTTTGTCCATTTGGATTAGAAAGTCCCACAGGATCCTGACCTTCTCATTTTCCGCTACTTTCTCTGGGCAATATTTTCTGATTTTCTGATCATTTCAGATGAAGCTGCCTTCCACACTAACAGACCACTGGATTGTCTGGCTCAGTATTGTCTGCTCCAACTGGCAGCAGCTCTCATGAGTCTTTGGAAGAGAAGAGTCTTCAGCACCTGCTACTTGAGATTTTTACCTGGGGACACCAGCTAGATATCAAAAGTGCAGCCTCCGGCCCACTGGCTAGAAACTGCATCCATCCCAGTCGACTTGACTGTATTTTACTTGTTAGGTTGACATTTGTGGGGAGGGAAGGAAGCATTTCTTTAAAAGTCTTTTAAAACTGGTAATTCAAACAGAGACATTTATCCACTATGATTTATGGCAACTAATTTGCTGTGATTTATGAAGCTGTTCTGCTTTAGTGTTCAGGTTGAATATGTGTTATAGCAGAAAGGATATCAGGAAGTATTTTTGAAGGGTTGCCCTCTACTCCTTGCAACCTCCAGGTATCATCCAGGCATATTTCACCACATGCTGATCTGTTTCTGTAGGACAAGTCAATCAGTAGTTATTTGCCATAATGGCTAAATAAGACCTTTATGGTCCAAGGCAATATACCTCTGAGTACCAGATGCTGAAACGAACAACAGGGCTAGAAACCATTATGAGCTTTCAAATAATTGTTGTTGGTCACTGTTGGAA
Source organism: Sphaerodactylus townsendi (assembly GCF_021028975.2). Taxonomy (NCBI): domain Eukaryota; kingdom Metazoa; phylum Chordata; class Lepidosauria; order Squamata; family Sphaerodactylidae; genus Sphaerodactylus; species Sphaerodactylus townsendi. Next base: position 41,089,069 of record NC_059435.1, read on the forward strand.
ACAAATGGACCTCGATCTGATTCAATAAGAGACATCTACACATGCAAAAGCTACAATCCATACACAGTCACCAGTTGGGGCTTATACCTTTATATCTCATGGAAAAAAAGGGGTTACCAGGTAATTACACCCTTCCCAAATAGGAACAGTGTAGCAGGCAAGAACCACACAACAGTTCATGGCTTCTGTACATACAAAGCAGCACAATTGTCTGACTGAGCCTCTAAGATGACCACATGAACAAGTAGTTTTGTAATCTGGTAGTAGTTATGGGACTCAAGTCTCTAATTTATAATAGCAAATGCAGACTAGTAAAGACCAATGAATGGAAGCCTAGGCAAATTCTGTGTTTTCATTTGTCTTCTGCTAACTGAAAAATCTCTTTCTTCATTTTATATAAAAATTCACCAATTTCTTCCCAACGAAATCCTGATATGTGGGAACACTGCGCTTGACTATATTGCTATTCTCTTCTGTTTATATAGCAGTGCTCTTTGGGTATTCCTGTCAGAAAATAATCCAAACTGTTTTTCCTGTGGGTTTCTTGTGATTGAGATGGATATTAACCAAGTGCTGTTTTATTCATGGGCTGCATAATTGTTTTCATTGCTGTCCAACAGATTTTTGTCCATAATCCAATAAAACAGCAAAGCTCAGGTCTGAAGTATGTCATAAATAAGGCCTTTCGAGTTGGATCTGAAATATTTTAAGAGACATATGCAAACTACCATTGTGCATGAACTGAGGCCTATGTCAAAACTGAAATTCTGCTAAACAAGCATTCAAGGATATTTAGCCAAAGAGCTATCGTATGTAAATCTCAGTACTGAGGTGCACAAGAACAGTTCATGGATGTTGGAATTCAAATATTCAGATGCCTTTGACTGCCCTACTCTGACGCCACAGAGGTCACAGCCTTCCTTTGCAGTCCACTTCTTGTTGACAATAATCTCTCTCACTGCCAGTTGCTAATCTGCTCCAACAACTCTGTCTGAAAAGCCCTGCTGTGATATCACTGGAAATCAGCCAATGCTATCAGAAAGGTGGGCAGGCAGAGAGGATAGAAGCTGACAAGAGTGAGAAGGTCAGAGGACAAGAAGGAAATGTTAGGGGACAATAAAATGACATTCCATGAGCTAGTCCTCAATTTAAAAAAAAGAGGTTTGATAATCATAGCTTTTAGGTTCTTTTAAAATCAAATATAGGATAAAGTTTGTAATGTACAAATCAGCACTAATAACAACATTGCCCTTGAAATGCAACTCCTCAGCATAAAATGTAGCTTGTCACAATCATTTTTGTATAAAATATGACCCACCAGTTTGAAACATATGGCTCCATGAGTTCTAATTTAAGTGGCAAGTTCTTTAGTCAGCAATATTTAGTCTGCCTGACTTGTGGGAACAAGAGTCAGCACCATCCCAGGCTATAGCAAACAGTATTCCTTGTGGACCTATACAGGTTTCCACTGCTGGTGTTTGGTAAGAAGATAATGCAACCCACATTTCTAAGCAGATGCATAAGCAAAGTGCTCATTTTGGCAGCACTTTATGCTAAAACTGAAACAACACAGGACGATTACCATGGCCCCTGTGCAAGGATGATACACAAATCCATGAAATCCTTCATAAACAGACCCTTCCTTAGCTACAATTGGTAGTAGCTTCTGTGGAAATGAAAACCCTTCTGCCTTGCTTGTATGTCTTCTGTAGCCCTGATAAATATTCATTCAAGCACTTAAAAATTAGGTGCAAGATGTGCTTCCAGGGCAGATTGGGAAGCTTAACTGGGTCAGGAACAAGCCAAGCTGAGCAGCCTCTTTGGTGCTACAGTCATGTCAGCATGTTATGGAGTCTTTTGCACAAAAGATTAAAGCACTCCCAAAGGCTTATCAGAAATACCAAATCTGCCCCATCTTTTGCTGAGTCCTGGAAATATTTCATTTTCAGCTGGACTCATGTACTCCGAGTCTGCTGTGGACTATGGCTGGGATAGAATCAAGAGCTGAGGTAGTTCTGAGGACAGAATGTTGGACATAGATTTCAGAGACCTAGGTTTGAATGGGCAACAAAAGTCACTGGGCTACCTTTGGCTAGTTATTGTCAGCCAACAGGGAAAGCCTATCCATGGACTGTTACCCTAATAAGTTGGACAGTCAGTGGTGATACCTCCACTTTAGTTGGACAATGAAAAAAAAAAAAAAAAAAAAAAAAAAAAAAAAAAAAAAGTTGAGGTCAGGGATGGTGTCAGTGAGGTGTGGACACTGATCCAGGAGGAGTACACATTTACTATAGAATACAGCCAAAGGATTGTGTGAGAATTTCCACTAGGCACTTGAAGCCAAGGCTTTGGGAGTAAAAGTCCATTTTATTAAGACATCTTAGAAAGCTCAAGTACTGCAGTGCTTGGGAATGACACTTCCTTAAGAAGCACAGGTTATAATACCAGTCACCCATCCCCCTTCCTGCTTCCCACACATGGGAACAGAGGCTTCATCTCAGCATGAATGAAGTCTCGCGTGCATGCAGCCTCGCCCGAGACTGTAGATGCACTCAAAGGTTACTTCACCATCAACACCATTGAATCCTTCCTCTGCCTCCCTAAAGACCCTTCCCCAAGGTTTGTGGAAGAAGCTGATTGGAAAGCAGCTTAATAGGAGTGGGAGGCTTCAATGTTTTCGGAATAAACCCAGTGATTATACCCAGAGGAATATCACCAAGAAACTAAATATTGCAAAGCGTTTGCGATTAAGCGAGAGCCAGGATAGCGTCAATTTTACGTAGTGCTTGTGGCCGTCAATAATAATTAGGTGAGGAGACTCTCCGGCCCGGAGTGCGTGCCAGACATCGAGGCGGGAGCCTCCTTGAGCAAGAAAACTGGAATGGAAGACAGGATGGATATTACTAAAGAGTTAAGGCAAATCCTAAGCGAACAGTGACATCATTGTCCTTTAGTAATCTGAAAAGGGTCCCACAAATCTCTTTACCAAGTTTGGAATATTTATGCCGTCTACAGAGATTTTTGTAGATAAATACACCCAAGGAGCCCCTGCATGAAATCGGCGGTGTTTATCAGCTTACAGTTTTGGGAGTCCTTTGCTTGTTGTAAGGCAGTCTGGACCGACTTCCGTCACCGACTAGGGATGAAATCCATTGTTAGGGGGGGTGCAGCTACTTGGTGGTTGTGGCTTATGGGAGGAAGGGCGGCAAGACACAATTTCAAGGGGTTTTCTTTGTACTACTATAGACGCATTGTTGTAGAAGTACTCCATAAGCGGAATAAGCTGCTGTGTCTTGGTGGTAGTTAGTTATGTTTCGCGGTAAAATACTGCTCTAGGGTTCTGTTAGTTCTCTCCGTCTACGCGTCACTTTGAAGCGTGGTAGAGAACCCCAACAACTACAAAAGCAGCTTTCCAGAACTTTTGAGATGAATTGGGGGCGTGACGGAGACCACCACCTTAACGAGGCCGGAATAGAGCGGTAAACATGTTGAATAAACAGCCGTGCCAACTTAGGAGCGGAGGATGAAGCACATGGAATAAAATGACTTTAGCAGAGAATAAGTCATACCACCGCCCACAGAGCAGAAACATTGCCGCGAGAGCTTTCGGGCAAATCTGTAAATGAAAATCCATGGTGACTTCCCAAGAGGCGGGGAAGCTACGGGAGAAGGTTTCAATAGTCCATGGGGCTTTCCGGGATGGTTTTAGCTTCTGCACACAAGAGCATGCTTTAATGTAATGCCTCAATGTCGCTGCGCATTGCGGCGCCACCAAGACTGCGGCGGGCTAAGTGCGAAGGTTTCAAAAGCCAAAATGTCAGCGAGCGGGCATGGTGGCTTCAAGAACTTGCTACTTGCCCCGGAGGCTTGCGTACCAACATTCCCCCCCTCCGTAAACTCCATTCTCAAGCGCCAATTGGGAGTCTCCTTGACGCTGGAGGCTCATGCAGCCCGCCTCCTCAATTCCACTTAGGAAAGGAGAGCGAGAGACTGAGAGCGGGGGGTGGAGAGGAGAAGTGGATGTTTGAGATCGGGTGACAGCCAACTAACTGGGAGGGAGTAGAGCAGTCGTGGAATGTCACCGTGAGCAGCCCACCCCCCTCCCGGGTAAGCTAGCGAGCTGGCGATCCAGCCAGTTGTTGAACAGGAAAAATGAACTGTAAAGAGAAGCGAGAGAAATCATTACTTGAAGTTGTTTGCGGACATCTTGAGGGGGGGTGGAAAGGCTGCGTGGGGTTTTATGATCAGGCTAGAGCTTGAAGGGTGCCCAGCCTCAGCCAGTGGCGCCAAGTGGAGATGCTGCTTTGATGGCCGCAGTCTCTTGTCTCCACAGTCCAGTTGAGTTAGGCACCCAGAGAATTTTTTAGACAAATAAGCACCGCGGAACCAGTCTACCATCTTTTATTTTTCTGCAACAGGGCTTGCAGTGCTTTGTCAAAGGCGTCCCGTGAACCACAAGCAGGAAGTCAAAGTTAGAGGCCCTTTAGGATAAGGAGTTGATTGGTAAATGCAGATTTTAATAGTTGGCTGTTGACATTTCTCAGACCAGAAAGGGGCCCAGGCAAGCGGTCGTGGATCTTTTACGCTGATGCGTAAAGGGTCTGAGAGGAAGTCAGTTCAGCAAATTGGGGTCCATAAAAAAGAATATCACGATAGAAATTAGCAAAACCAAGAAGCTGACTGGAGTTCTTTCTTGGTTGGTAGAGGCAGGCCATTGGAGGACTGCTTCAATTTAGCAGGATCCATATGTTAAGCCCTGACCAGTGGAGAGATCCGGTAACCCAAATAGTGCAATGGAGGTCTGATGAAAACAGCATTTTGGAGAGTTTATGCAAAGAGAGGAAGTTAGTCAATAGCGGCGGTTTTAATGCATAAGGCCAATATTTGTGCTCTTCTACATAGTTTGCTGATAGAATTAAAAGCGTCATCTAAGTATACAACCACTCCTTGTACAGTAGAAATCATGGAGAACCGTTGATAAAAAGGGCCGCCAGAAGAGAAACTCCGGGGCCCCACCTTTAACCCGAATGGCATTATTAAATATTCAAATTGTAAACTTTGTGTTAAGCAGTCAGGTGTTCATATCCTTCAGCAATTCTGACTCTGTAATAAGCTTCTCTCAAGTCAATTTAGTAAAAAATCGTCCTTTGCGAGTGCATCTAAAAGGTCCTTGATCAAAGGCAAAGGATATTTATTGAACAGGGAGACTGCGTGAGACCTGGGCGTAATCTGTACAAAGCGTAAGAACATCTTTTCTTTTTTGACAAACCGCGGGAGCAGCGTGTGTGTGTTTGGTAGCCCGCTGCATTATGAACCCCATGAGCAAAGGTTCCTTATCTAGAGGCGAGTTCTTCTCTCGTGAGACTCATCAAATTTTAGATTCTACCCTTGGGTAGTTGTGCCTAAGTTGTATGACAATTTTACAGTCAGTGTCTCTGTGAGGTGGCAGCTGATGCAGCATTCCTGCTCCTGAAAAAACTCTGGCTAGATCCTGATATGCAGGTGGGATGTCAATAGAATGGGAGCAATCTTGAGGAAGCCAGAGAGGGGTGTGTGTCAGGAGGCGTTGGGTTTTCTTCCCAATTCATGTGTTCACCACAGGGAGGGTCGTGAATTCTAGGATCCTTTCTTTCCAAAATGAATTTTGGTTTAAAAGTAGCCAACAATAACCGGGGCATGCCCAAAACTGTAGATGTTTGGCCACTGGTAAAAATGAAACTAATTTTCTCAATGGTGGTATAGCGGAGGAGAACGGCTGTGTTTTGTACTGGGCGGTCCTTACGTTTCGAGGGAGCTACCCGTCCATCTGGAGTGAATGGTATGGAAGCTTAGCCAGGGGAATTCGATCTAGACCTAGCTCCTCTGCCACCTGGGGCGCATTGTTAGCTTGATGGGGCAGCGGAATCCTATAAAGGGCTGAGGCTATAATGCGAGTGTGTTTAGCGGGGTTAGCCAGGAATGCTTGAACAGTAATGGGGCTACTTCACTCCACCCGGCGTCAGGGTGAGACCCATGTCATGGGGAGCTGAAGAAAGGCAAACAGCTGCTTCCCCTCCTCTAGATTGCGCCAACCGGTCACGGCTTTAGGCGAGCCAGTGGGAAGTGACTACGACCTGCGTGGTGGTTTGGCCCGTGAGTCGCAGCGGAGTTGGGCCGGTTAGTTTTGCTTCTTGGGACAGTTGGCGGCTGAATGACCTGGCCCTCATGAAGTAAAGACCCACAACCCAAATTGACGGTTCGAAGGTGGTTTCGGTAGGGCTGGAAGCGATTTGGTGGACACAGTAGTGGTTTGCAGAGTGAAGTGACCTCCTTAATGGCGTATTCAAGCGAGGCGCCACTTGAGACCTAACTGCCGTTCCAATCTGCAATGAATGCGGGGAACCCGAATTAGCTTACCGTTCCGTGGTTTGCTGTCCACAGCATCCGAGAAGTATTAGCATTTCATGCGTTCCAGGCCACTCAGGAGGAAGTCGAGGCAGCCGCCGCCGCGAATTCCGCGGACAAATTCTGCAAGCGGGCGGTTGCCTTGCTGGATGGTTTTGATGGTGCTGAATGGCTTCATTCACCGGCACCGGATAGCAGCTCTTAGCTTGGAGGAATCACGGGGCACTGTCGAGTCCTCATCCTGCAAATCCAAAACAGTCACGAACCAGTCGGCTGCTGCCCCGCATCAGGACTGAGCGATGTCCGTATTTTTTGGCGTTCAGGCGGTATAGATAATGCGTCTTCAAGTGGGCATTGGGTTACCCAGATAGTAGAAGTTTGGAGGCGGTCCCATCAAAAGCGGGCTGGTATCGGTGATAGTAGCCCGTTCGGCGACCCATGGCCTGCTGGAAGTGGTTGGCTGGTTGAGCAGGTTGGGCAGGCAGCTGTTATGCCGGGGGGGCGAATGCAGAGGCGCTGGCGGTGCGCTGGCGTTTGGGTGGCAGGACCGGAGTCACGTGGCCCCTGGCACCCGGCATGATCAGTAACAACATAGACTCCAGCAGGACCCCCCTGGTCTGCCTGCCTCCTTAGTTCCTCTCCAAAGCGCCAGCTCCCTCTCCTTGCGAGTCAATGCATCTTGGTGGCGAAACGCTTTCCGTTCCTAACCAGTTAGTCGTTTAAGGGCTGGTGAGTTCACTTCGCGTCGCCAGAATATAGGCAGCTTCGTTGCCATTATGAAATCCAGTCTGGACTGTTCCAGGACTTTATCATGGACTGACCCGATTCTGGGCATATTATGCGTTGGAGGGCTGGCGTCTTTATGCGAATTGCTTCGAGGCTGGAACTTCTTTCGCGTTGTTCTCGGTCCCTCTGCAGGTTTTAGCTCTTGCTGCAACTGGCGCCCGTTCCTCCTCCCATAGCTGGTACGTTCCACGGTTCAGCAGCAAGGCATCATGATCGTCCCGCTATATTGAATTCTCTCTCGATGGGAGAAACCGGTCAACTGGGAAGGCGGAAGCACTCTTCGGACTCTTCGTCGTCTGGAAGGCGAGCATCGGAGAGCACCGTAGCCCGCCCGTAGCCACCGGTAGCTCCCGAGGAAAGGCACCTCAGAATGCGTGTATGGCGGGATTAAAGTCCGGTAGAGCCCGGTCGCGGATACCTCAATTCCAGGTTTAGTCGGTGTCCTGGGCCGGGCCAGATGCTATACCGCGGTAGGTTCTTTGGGAGCATCACCAAAATACGAGTCCAGGAGTCGTTCAATGGATTCCTGGGTTTATATGAAGATTGGTCAAGCCAGTCTCCCTCCATGACGGAACATCACAGAGGTTTGTAATCACAGCGGGTAGAGATCCGATCCACAGAAATTTCGATCCGCGGACAAGCGCCCCAAAGCGACTCATGGAAGTCCCCATGCGATGTCGTCACGTCCCGTTCAGGTAAAGAGGAAGACTTCGTGCTGATCGAGGGCGGGGAAAAGAGCCTGGCGAAGGCCGTTCTCCTGCTGGTTCCTCCAGATCCGAAGGGAAAGGTGAACCCTCTTCCAAGCTCACCCGCTTTTATTCACCGTAAAATTCAACCACCTCTCCATACATAGGAACAAGGGTCCACTGCACAAGAATATATAGATGAATTAGGATTCCTGCCACAATGTAAGGAATTCCTTAGTAGGCGCCAGAAATAAAAGGCTTTGGGAGTAAAAGTCCATTTATTAAGACATCTTAAGCTCAAAATTACCGCGAGTGGGAATGACACTTCCGCCAGAAGCACAGGTTATAATACCAGTCACTATCCCCTTCCCCTTCTTCCCATGCAGAGACAGAGGCTTCATCATCAGCGCAAAGATAAAGTCTCCGCACAGATGCATCTGGCCCATCGCCCGGGCTGTGGAATGCACTCAAGGTTACTTCACCATCAACACACATTTACTATGAATGGCCTTTACAGGACCAATTTGCCTACCCCACCAGAAGAATGGTTTCTACAGAGTTGATATAGGAAGTAGCGCTGGCAGAAAAAGCCAGGGCTAAAAAATTGATTGATGAGGCTTGATGAATCATCAGGACCCAAGAGAATGACTGGACTAGTCTCTTGAATACTGATTGATTGCTAGGATGGGTGCAGTTAGGATAAGTAATGGTACACGTGGAGTGCTGATTAAATCACTTTAGGGAGACACAATGGGATTAGCAGACCCATTGTCCAGGCAGGTGCACCTTAGGGTCACAGGAAAAATCCAGCAGACTGCCCAGGTTTGACATATAAGATGGATCCTAAAACTCTGAGAGGGATCCATTTTGGGGGGAGCAGTGTCTTGGTGTTATCCCAATCTTTGGCCCTCATGCCTTCGGGGGAGGGGGAAGGATCCAACTACTTAAAGTAGTACACTCTGAGGTCCTTTGTGAGAAGGATGGAATGTAACAGAGAGGAATGAATGGTTTGATTTGGTATCATCCATGTTTGCAAGTTCTTCCTAGTGCTTCTTTCTAGTACAAGCTGCAATGTGGTTTTGAGTGTCTTAAAACCATTTAAAAGCTTGACTTAAGGAGCCTGGCATAGTGTAGGACAAGGTCATATGTAGCTTCCAATCATATTAAGTTATATGTGTATAAAGTGCCATCAGACTGCAGCTGACTTATGACGACTCCAGAAAAAGCCTTTCAAAGCAAGTGAGAAGTGGAGGTGGCTAAGCATTGCCTTTCTCAGCAGAATCTTCCTTGGTGGTCTCCCTTCCAAATATGATCCTGCTTAGGTTCCAAAGTCTGACAAGACAGGGCTATTCCATGCTGCCTTCTTTCCTTTTGTTAATTAGGAGCTAGCAAATTCCTGGATTTCTGAGGAACTGTGAAGGCGTGGTAGCTTTGGGTATGACCACACCATCAAAAGCTACAGGTGGTATACATACATCACAGGATCAGCTTTGAATCAGCTACCACATGGTTCTTTATTAAGATCCATTTTTAGTTTAGGGTCTCAACAACAGGCAGTCAAGTAAAATTCAGTCTGCAGCATTTCCCTTGCATTGCTGAAGTATAAGTAGCAGGGCTCTTTAAAGGTAGGGTTCAACCTGTCGGTAAGCAGTCATAATCTAGCAATTTGATCATTCTTGAGAGTGATGAGGGAGACTCAGCCCCCCCCCTCCCGCCTACATATTTCACCCTTCATTGAAGCCAATGACAGGTCTCCTCCCATTAGCTGAACTTTGGGCTTATCTGGAGCAGACATCTGTGACCACTGTCTACTGAGACCACCCATTGGCGGCAGAGAATACCACAATGCAGTCAGTTAGGTTAAGGGTCATGTGTTCAGACCAGTTGACTAGAAGTATCTCAGTGAAAGCTCAATGGAGGAAACAGTTTATTTTAATAAAAATATGGAATTCACTGTTATTGCTCTCAAAATAATGACATCAAATGAAAAGCTGTGTCCTTTTCAGTTGCTGCTTGGATTCTATATTGGGGCTGCATCAGCAATTCAAAACATGTAATTTCTGATGTACTAAACTGGTGTCCTAAAAAAGTATATCCTCAGTGCTGCTGTCTCCCCCACACAAAAATGGAGTGTCTTGTGACCACCTCCCCCACCCTGCAACTCTTATGAGGGGTTTGGCTGTTTTCATCTGACACTTCTGCTTCTCACTCAGAAAGATCTAACAATGTCTCGCATGGTGGGGCACATTCCTTGTTTTCACTTTGTTTGACACAACTTCTGTATGCAGTTTTTGTTGGACAGTTTTAGGGAGTTATATGCATAGCCTGTCTTATCAAATATTGAGGGACCACTGATACTTATTGCTTTTGATCCAGTCTTGCTGGACCCATCTTGTCGAGAATTCTATTTCACTCAGTGGCCAACCAGATGCCTAGATGACCTACAAACAGGAAACTGAGACCAAAGACAGCTTCCCTTGCTGCCCTCTCCACCCATCACAGGTATTTAGAGAGTTACTGTTTCTCCTAAACTCCATGATTTACTATAGAGTTAGCCCTCCAATACGGCTATTTCTTCACAGGGAACTGATTTTTGTACTTGGGAGAAATACAGTTTTCCCATAGAGAAGCTCCTGGTTACAATTATATGGCTTTGCATTTCAACTTCCAACCTCTTTGTATCAGGTTACACAGATGCCTCTGGAATATCAAAGACATCCTTACATCATGATTATTGATGAGAGTGATGATGATAATATCTATTGAATGAAATCTTTTTCTTTTCATCAGTGGGCACAAAGGGACTCAAAACAAAGCCAGATTTAAAAAAAACCAACCTTGGGATACCAGAAGAGGCATAAAAATGTATGAGTACCTTTCAATTCTAGCTTGACACATCTGTAACAGTGGCATTATAATTTGTACTCCACTTCCTTATATGGTCAGAACAGAAGGGAACTGCTACAGGACTGGAGACTTATAGTGTCTGTGTAGTATGTATTTTGATTTACAAATAGAATGACAGATCCTCCTGGAAACAAAAAATCTAAGAGGAAGCAAAGCTACTAATCTGGCATCAGATGCCCAAACAGCTATGGTCTAGTTCCAGATAGTTATAATTCAAACTCTCCATTTTCTCCCTGTTTCTAAATTCCAAGTGCAAAACTGACTACACTATTACTCTTCTACCATTCCACTAGTTGCTGAGTATCAGCTCAATGTTCCAAAGGCTGAAAAGAGATCCCCAAAGACCACTAAGGGTGATTACTGTTTGTTTACTTTTCCGATTATTCATCTGCAATCAAGATGGACAGACTCTGAATACCACTGCTGATTAATCTGGTGCATAAAGAAAGGACTTTCTCTAGCCTGTTTATGGCTGATTTTGCACTTTCAAAATTCCCTGTGATATATCCTGGAGTGTACCTGCTGCGGGGCTTCTCACCCTGCTCGTAGTTCCCCACAACTCCCCAGCTCTTCCTTCACTCCAGCCAGGGACGCTGCTGGTAGGCTTACCCTAGAAATTCAGTAAAATTCAGATTTGGATTTATTCAGGCATAAAATTATCTGTAAGACAAATAACATATTAGGATATACCAGAATATTCGGGTGTACCCGAAAAATTTGAGTCTGTCTGATTTTTTGGGTATTTTTGGTGTTTTTCACATTTTGGCCTGCAGGAGGCGCAGTTTTAAAGCTAGCAGCACCAAAATTTTAGGGTACTCTCCGGATACTGTATTGATAATACCACCCAAGTTTGGTGAGGTTTGGTTCAGGGGGGCCAAAGGTATGTACCTCCAAAGGGGGTGCCCCATTCCCCATTGTTTCCAATGGGAGCTAACAGGAGATGGAGCCACCTTGAAAGTCTGGCACTCTTTAAGTGCCCATATCTTTGGACCCCCTGAACCAAACTTCCCAGGTGGTATCATCAGGCCAGTCTCCAGATGATATCCTGAAATTTTGGTGTCACTAGCTTTAAAAATGCATCCCTGACAGACACTCCAAGAAATTGCCCAAGATTCTCTGCTTTGAAATGCCTTGGCTTCATTGTAGCCAATAGGGAATTTCTGAGTGAGTAAGCAGGCTGCACATTTTTGAAGTTAGAGGCACCAGACTTTCAAGGTGGCTTCATGAGGCCCTCCTGGTAATAGCATTCAGGCTTGGTGAACTTTGCTTCTGGGGGTTCAATTTTATGGGCCCACAAAAGGCTTATTTTGTTTTCCCCCTCCTGCACATGTAGCCTGCTGGTTGAGTTCTCTCAGAACTCTCTCAACCTGCCCCTGCCCCCAGAAGCAAAGTTCACCAAGCCTGGACACCAGGAGACCCACTGGAGCCACCTTGAAAGTCTGGCACCTCTATCTTCAAAAATGTGGAGCCAGTGTTTACACACTCAGAAATTCCCCATTGGCTACAATGGAGCCACTGCACTGCACAGAATCTGTCAGGCTATTTAGTGAGTTCCATGGTGGGAAAAATAACTTCCCACCATAGACTTCAACCGGGCTTGCTGTTGTGCCCAGCTGGCTCTGTGGTAGAGGTTTCAACGGGGAGCACTCTGGTGGGGGTCTTGCTCTGGGTAGGGGCACATTTCCTGCAGGACTACTGGTATGAGTCTCCTGAAAGGAACCAGCCAACTTTGCTAAAGTTTGCTTGGGAGGGGAAAATGCTATGGGCATCAGGTTCACCTTCAACTGGTTCATACAAGCCAGACATGATAGCTAAAGGGAGCCTCTATGTTCAGAGTCATGAATGTATCTTAGAGGCTATGTCTTCTTTGCCCCTGTTGTAAGTCTTCCTGGAGAATCTGTTTGGGCATTGTATAAGAAGATTCTGGACTACACAAACCATTGGTTTGATCTTTCTTATATTTTCTTTCTTATATTAATTTCTTATATTCTTAAGACATTACAGTGCTAAGGAGAACACGACAGCTGAATCTCCCATACTGCTTTGCAAATAGTTTTCTTTTGGCACTGTATTTGTCTTCCAAAACCTAAGTTTTCAAATAATTTGGAATTTTTGTTGGGAGTTGGGGGCATAGGACAGAGAGGACACCTTATTCAGATAGGTTGGTTATGAAGGCAAGATCAATGGAATAGTGACCATGGCAGAAACATCAAGACCCCCAAACCTAGCCTCTTGCTGCTAATGTTCTCTGTTCAGCATTGGAGTATTTCACTAGGCAGAGCAACCAGATTCTTCTTGCTCCAGTACCATAAGAACAAAGCCTGTGGCCTGTACAAGGAGAATATGAAATCATAAACAAAATAACAATCAATTATTGCTTAGTCAAATTACAAGTGCATAAAATACATGCATTTTCTGCAGAGATTGTTCATCACAGAAGGAATGGCTTTTGCATTTAACCCATTTGGTAAAAGAGAGGAAATTTTAGATTTCCATTTTTATAAACACATTTCTTTGTCTACTAGTAGGAAATTCAAATCAGCTGGCAGTATAATTTGACCGACCTATAAGAATAGCAGAGGTTCACTGACAGCAGTTGTCTTATACTTACAATGCCACATTTTTGCTTAAAGCAAGTCTTTTCAAGTCTCTTCTTGATCATTATCTTAGGTATTGCCTACCTTTACATCTACAGCAGACAGTATGTTCTCTGGGTTCCTGCATCCCTCTTCTGTGTTCCATCCTTCTTTTTCGGTAATGCCATTACCAGATGGTTCCTTTTCTAGAAGGTTCCATTAGCCTTTCTGCTTTGTGACCTGCAACCCTCTGTTTCATTCCTGACACTGTCTTCTCCTGGGACAGTCATGGCCAAATCAAAACCATCTGCATTGACTTCACCTTGATGAATATACCACTCCATACATGGTTTACATCATTGTTGAGCTTCAGTTATATATGTGTGGAGGAAGATTGTGATTCTTTTTCTTTTTGAACCACTGTTGTCTTTGTCTTTCTTGCAGCTGCTGGAGTGTTAAGCTGGAGAAAAAGCTGTTCTGTGTTATTTCACCATTTAGCAAAACACAATAATCCCACCCTCTGTCATAAATCAAGTGCTTTCTGTCCTCTTATAACAAAATATCTTGTAAGGTCTGTACAAAGTTTATAAAGCATCGTCAACCAGTTTTTTTCTGTTAGCATCATCCAATTCCTCTCCATAATAGAGCTGTGACTCCATTCAGCTTTTGTCCATGCAAGTGTCATGGCTATGATTGCCAGCTGACCTGGGGGAAAAGGTCCTGTCCCTTTAATGAAGCTTAATTTGTTAGATGTGAAATGGCATAATATATCCCAATCTCATCACCTTTCAGAAGCTAGGCAGGGTTGATACTTGCAAGGGAGACTGCAGAGGAAGGCAACAATAAACGACCTTTGGTTTTTCACTTGTTTTGCAGAGTTGATACTTGGATGGGAGACGACCAAGGGAGACTGCAGAGGAAGGCAACAATAAACCACCTTTGCTTTTTCATTTGTTTTGAAAACTTTGCGGGATGACCATGTCGGCTGTGACTTGACAGCACTTTACACACACATAATGTGTCGAGATGGCTAGCTGAACTTTTTCATGGCATGGAGGTAATAACATCACTCAATAAATAAAATCCTGTTAAACCTCTTCTGCAGAGACAGGATGTTTTTCCCAGGCATTTGGCAACCCTATGATTTCAATACAAGCTTTTGGGTGGTCAAAGGGAAGCCCATCTTCTCTTTTTAACCAGCAGATGAACTGATTGGAGCCTTCTCATCATTTCCATCAATTGTAGTAATTGTCAATTATTGGGTAAGTGGAGCGAATGACCCAACTTGGCTGTTGGTGTTAAATATATTAATATTGTTATTAATATAATCCAGACATACATTACATATAAAGTGCTAATTTTTTTCTCATACTGTTTCTATATGGATTTAAACTTGCTTTCTAATCATTACACTGATTTTGCCTCCTTGATGTAGTTTGGGGGCAGTGGCGTACCTTCAGAAAATGTTCTGAAATTGTGCCCCCCGAAGTGCATCCTCCTTCCAAAACTGCACCCCTGGGACCTGTGGGGGGAAAGGGTGCCCTTAATCCCTTACCTACATCTTTGATGGGCAACAAATGGGTGAGTGGTGAGTCAACTGGGCAAGAAGTGAGCAGACGGGCAGTGGCCAGGCATGCAGCAGGTGGGGTAAGTGGTGGCCAGGCAGGGTGAGTGGCGAGTGAGTGAGCAGCAGCCAGGCAAATGGCATCCAGGCCAGACAAGTGGCCAGCAGTGAGCAGCATGTGGCAAGCAAGCAGTAGATGGACCCGGCAGGTGGGCAGCAAGTGGGCAGAGGCTGGTGGGTGGGAACACAGGGGAGAAGGGGTGGCTAATGTGCTCCCCATGAGATCCTTACAAGTGCCACCTGGGGCATCGGCCCCCTCTGTCCCCCTTAGGTAAGCCACTGTGTGGGGGTCTATCACAATTGGCTTTGCAGTAGAAGTTTCATAACAGCTTTGAAGGAGCAGACAACACTGAAGAGAGAATACAATGCCAAGAGAAGCAAATGAAAAGTGCTCTGTTTTAAAGGCCAGAAAGCAGAGGATGCAAATTAATTCAAGAGGCTTGTAACAATCAGAGACCACATCGTTTGCAGTTAGCAGTGTTGTTCTTGAAAGGTTCAAGGCCAGGTACAAAACTATTAGAACTTATGGCATGCAGCAGAAGTAAAAGTCCTTGCTTTCCGCTCTAACCCATTGATGTCTGCTGCTGGTCAGAAGTGCCTCATATTAAACCAAATCTGGCTTCAACAAAAGGTACAAGACTGTTGAGTTCTGTTTAAGGCGAAACTGTGATTGGCTCATCTGTGTCAGTGACCCCTATAGGGCTATATCTGCCCAGTAAGACTGGCAGTTCTCTTTGGCCTGGTCCTGCCACATAGAGAGCAGATGGAGAAATGTGCAGAAAATGCCAACATAAGTGGTTTCACCAGCTGTAGCTGGTCTTGGGAGAGGTTGCTCTGGCTGCAGTCTTATGAATGCCTAGGGTTGCCAGCAGGCTTGGAGAAAAATGTCCTGTCGCTTTAGTGGAGGTTTAATAGAAATGGGCAACTGAAGCTTTTCATGGCATGCAGATAAATAGCATCACCTGGTAAATAATATTCCATTAAAGGGACAGGATTATTTTTCTCCTGGCATCTGGCAACACTATAAGTGCCTTGGCAACTTCCAGGCTAGCCTGTTATTAGTCTACATGGGGCTGCCAATGCCTTTGAAGAAGGTGTGAAAACTTTTATAGGTACAAAACTTGGCTAGACTAAGACTTCAGATTCTAATTGACGTCTCCTGTTGAACCTCCGT
Source organism: Sphaerodactylus townsendi (assembly GCF_021028975.2). NCBI lineage: Eukaryota > Metazoa > Chordata > Lepidosauria > Squamata > Sphaerodactylidae > Sphaerodactylus > Sphaerodactylus townsendi. The sequence goes on from NC_059435.1 coordinate 41,105,206, forward strand.
TGTAGCCGAATTATACTGGTTACGAGTTTGAGGGCCAGATTCAGAGTGCTAGTCCTGGTCTGTTGGTCTCACTTTGGTCAAGTACTTGCTAGGAAGCCTTAATCTAGCCACTCAGCCTTGGACCTCCATCTGCAACATGAGGATTACAATACTGCCCAACCTTACAGGATTCTTGTAGTAAGATAATGTATGTGGAATGCTTTGAGCATTTGGAAGCACCAGTTCAGATGCTAAGTATTATTAATAATTCTATGACAATTAAAGAGTGCTTCAGGATGAAGATAAAAGTTGATGATGTCTATTGACCCCACAGGGCTGAGTTTTTGATTTGGAAGCAACACCAAGTAGGAGAGTCATGTGTGAGGGCAGTATTCGCACAACCTGTCTGACCAGCTCATTGCTGGTTCTACCTCACCACACTGCTGCCTCAGTGCAGATCTGATGAGGTTCTTGCCGGGTCCCCATGTGGAAGCTGCCCAGGAAGCTGGCTTTCTTGCTTTCTCTTTTCTCTGTTGTACACCCCCACCCCCCGCCAGTCAATGAATTAGTACAAGAATGTTTTCCCTACATATTTTGCAAGTTATGAACCGTCTTGTGAAAAAGCTACCTAAATCTTCATGCTTCTCATTTTCCAAATGTGAAAAGGGCAAAAATGCTAGCAATTCCTGGGAGCCTCTCGAAGCATTTGCTGCAAGACTTGTTTCTGTGACACCTGGTCAGTTGCAGACAGCTTTTCAGAGCCCTTTTCTAAGTGATCTGCCCGTCATGCTATTGCACTGTAGCATACCAAAGGAGCTGAAAACAATAACAATGAAAATCTCCATACTTACAAGCAAGCAATGTAAACTTTTCGTGTCCACCTGCTATGCAACTGGTCAAACGTTTTCTGACCTGTATTGTCGAAGGCTTTCACGGCTGGAATCACTGGGGTGCTGTGTGGTTTCCGGGCTGTATGGCCGTGTTCTAGCAGCAATCTTTCCTGACGTTTCGCCTGCATCTGTGGCTGGCATCTTCAGAGGATCTCCTCTGAAGATGCCAGCCACAGATGCAGGAGAAACGTCAGGAGAGAATGCTGAAAGAACACGGCCATACAGCCTGGAAACCACACACCACCCCAGTTTTCTGACCTGGTTTGTTTGAGGCTGTCTGAGTCTGCCTAAAAATGTACAGGGAATGTTGGGAATGATCCTAAGCAAGTATACTTGGAAGAAAATCCCATATTGTTCAATGGGGCCTACTCCGAGGACAGTGTTTTTAAGATTGCACCCTCTGAAATGGCAGTATAAGCAGGGAATGGCATGACACTGCCAACTAAAGCACCAATACAACCACTGTTCCTGCCAGACTGCATACATTACACTTGGCCAGTACTTAGCAACAGGGTAAAGCTGCAGATCTTTTCAAAGAAAAAAAAATTCTATAAACCAAGGAAAAGGGAGAAAATGACAACAGTGAAAACAATGAATTGCAATAGTTTGGCAATGATGCTGGACTTTTCAGCACTGATTTTTTTTTGCTGCTCACCTTTTGAACTGCATCAAGTCTCCCCTTCCCTTAAACACAGCATCATTTGCCCATCATTTGTCTCTCCCACCCTGTCCCCCCCCCCCAGAACAGATTGTCTGGAGGGTGGGGAATGGGGAACACTCAAAGAAAAAGTGGTAGAGCAATGTCCAGTAATCAATACTGGAAAAACTCAATACATGTAAGAAGCTGAGCTGTATCTATACAGAAAAGTAGGTTATCTGAATTCTGTGTAATAACCGTATGAACACACAATGACAATTCTAGACAAAACAACTAGTGCGAATGCACCTGTCACTCATGGGATTATCTAAAATAATCTTTGACTACAACGAGGAAGTACAGGAACTGTTGAATTGTGGGCACAAATGAATACAATTCCCTCCTCCCTCTTCCAGACAATAGTGATTTGTTTGGAACTCTCATTTTGTCATTCTTAATCTCATAGAGGATCTGTGGGTATTTTATATGTCTTTAATTTCCCTTCAGGAAGGTTTTGAATTAAAGAACCATATTCTGCCCATTTTGGTACAGAATCAGTGCCACATCTCATTTAAAACAAAAATCAAACACAAATGGGGTGTCATCATAACTTGCAGCCATTTTGTTTCTGTGCTAGGAGACATGCTCAGAAGAGAGGTATAGAGTTGTTTGATTGTCTTCCTGGGATCATAGAGCCAACATTACCTGAACTTTGCAAAGTCTAGCCTCCTGCCTGGCAAGTACAGCTTTCATTTTGAAAAGTTTTGCCCAGACTTCCCCAGGCTTGATGAGTGTTTTTACACAATTGTTGACATTGTGTCACCTTTGGTTTACATGACAATGAATATTAAAATGCAGGTTGCACATGTAGGTCTCTGACTGCAGTTGATTCTGCTTTACATAAGCATAGTAGGATCTGCAAACTGATGCTTGGGGACATCAACTTGCCATAATTCATAATTTCACCTTGCTCTGCCCTTGGAGAATAGATACTCAAGTTATTCAGTCTCCCAGTGTAATCTCACCTTATCCCTTTGCTGGAAGGAAACAAGATATCAATATCAGTACAAACCAGTCAGGATCACTTTCAGAAAGTTTTGCTGAAGGGCAGATCCTTTATGGGAATATGAATGGCTTTGTAAATTGCCTTCCGAAGTAACACTGAGTGTTTCAGTCATCTCTAAAAGAACTGTTTATGGTTGCATATGGCAGTTATTATTTGGAATAATAAACCCTTGGAGAATCTTAACATTCATGGGCCAACAGATGGGTCAACCTGCTTAGCAATTTAACCAAGTAATTTATTTCAATCACTAGGACAGGGTGCAGGAAGATTGCTAATTCATTTTCAAAGCACATGCAGCAAAACATCCCAGTCTCTCTGACTCTGATAGCCATTATGGAAATGCACACCTGTTCAGTTGGGTTTGGGACAGTTCTCACTTGGCTTAGAGTTCTCTGTTCTTCAGAGATATACAGCGCCAGCCTCAGACTGTTTTCATGTGAGTTTATTTGCTGATTCCACTCAAGTTGAGGGAGCCCGGCAGCAGGCAGAAATATACTGCCGAGTAAGGTCACCTGGGTCAGGCCTTATGGTACAAAAATGTGAGTTGTAAGCAATAAGGATGCTGATAAAACAAGGGGTCTTGAATGAGCTCCTGGCAATTCATCTTCCCTGTGAAATAATTAAAGCACTGTCAGCCAGAAAGAAACTGCAGTTAGTTCAGATAGCAACAAAATATAATACAATAAAATAAACCCAAATCTGCTAATGCGTGCTTTGGCAACAATGGCCGGCATCTCTTGCAGTTCCAGGGCAAACAACCAAGGGAAATGGGAGGTGAACAGCACAGGGGAAAGGTCAAAGTGTGACTGAATGACTCATGGAGGGCTCTGGAGTGCTAGTTGGTTTTCCAGATTGTCAAGGCTGCCAATCAACTGCTGCAAGAACACAAAATAAGTCAGCCAAATATTGTGGTCCAACCAGTGCTTGATCAGTCCTTCTGGCAGCTTGTCAAAAGATGCAAAACCCATCCCCTGCTAAATACATTCCTGACGTGCTGAAACTAGATCTGGAGCCTCCTTTGTTAAGCTTTTCTAATGTTGTATCTAAGGGGACTGTACCAATTAATCCAAAGGATGACCTGGTTTTAATTGAATGCAAATAATGAATTGTACAAATTAAAAGTACTTACGAAAACCATGGATGACAGGTGTAATATCAGATCTTGGGTCTTGAAGTATGGTTGGAAGATACGTGAAATAAAAACCTTGCTGAAGCTAATCTGGGAAAATGATGTCATCTGCCCTGAGTTCCATAATGGAAGAAAGGCAGGACATTAAATAAACAGAAGCATTTCTCCTCTTCCCACACATAGGGAAAGGTTCCTTCTACAGTGTAGTGTAGTGGTTAAGGGCAGTGGATACCAATCAGGAGAGCCAAGTTTGATTCTAGGGCTGTACATTTGGCAACTGCAAACAACAACAACAACCACCCTGAAAAATACCTTAACAGTATTTTCCAAGGTTTTATATCCTGAAAAAATAGTGGCAATTTAAGGGAGCTGAAAAGTGGATGCAGAATTTTAAAATCATTAAAATCATTTAAAATCAAATAATGCAGAATTTAAAAATCATTTTTTGGGTAGCTTTAGCCCTGCCAACATTTTTTAAAAATTGGGAGGGGGGTCCCTTTTTCCACTCCTTCCCTCCCCCCTCACTTTCCTGCTGACTGGCTGCGTCTCAGAGGTGGCAGGCAGCCCAGAGCGATTTGCCAAGCTCAGCATCCAGCTCTGTGCGTCAATCTCCAAAATCCACATGGGCTTGGAGACAGCTGGAATTCTTCAGGTTCAGGTTGAATAGACCATGAAAACTTTGACTTTATGAAAAAGCCAACTCCCCATACCAATATGGGAATTCAGCTTTTTTGAATTAAAAAAAATATCCTGGGTCTATTAAACCCAAACCTGAAAAATACCAGAAAAAAATGCACATCACAATTCAATCCCCCACTCCTTCACATGAAGCCTGCTGGGTAACCTATGACCAGTCACAGTTCTCTCAGAATTCTCTCAACCCACTTAGAGACAGGCAATGGCAAACCACCTCTGATAGTCTCTTGCCTTGAAAACCCCATGGGGTTGCCATAGTCAGCTATGACATGATAGTATATGTGTGTGCGCTCTCTCTCTCTCTCTCTCTCTCTCTCTCTCTCTCTCTTGGACAGCTTCTGCTGCTTGTCAGGAATCTGTGATCATGCCAAGCAACATTCTTCTTATTCTGCAGTTCAATGGCAGGTTCCAGGGCTATCCAGATTCCAGGCCAAGAATTGCATGGTGCACTCCCCTGAGTTGACTTTCCTCAACTACCTTCCCCCCTTCTGCTTGTGCAGAACTTTTCCAGATCAGGATCCAACTTTGTGTCATTTTTTGGGTTGCAGTGCTTTGGGACTCCATTAGTTTCAATGGAGAATTTAATGGAAGGTCTGGGGCAGTTGTCTTTAAAGATAATGGCACTGGATTTCCACAGAACATGATCCTCTCTCTAGAGCCCCCAAGTTTAAAGTGAAGGGATTTGTTTTTACAACATTTACAGATCCCCCCCCCCCCCCGTAAATAATCATTTTTACTCACATGCAAATATATTCAACTGGTTCTGGTGGGTTTTCTGGGCTGTGTGACTGTGGTGGATCTTGTTTCTAACATTTCGCCTGAGCACGAAAGACGCTGTTGGCTTAACCATCCTGAAAAATCTGCAGTTGCAGAACATGTATTAAGCAAAACTGGACATAGCATTTTATTTGAGAACACTGAAATTCTGGACAATTCAGAAGGTTACTATGTCAGACTGCACAGGGAGGTCATTGAAATTCACAAATACCAAGACAACTTCAATAAGAAAGAAGAGACTCTGAAAATTAGCAAAGCTTGGCTCCCAGTACTTAAAAAATGTACTGATAACCCCACCTGCAATACAATGCACTCAACCACACCTTTGCATAGCAAGTTCCACCCAAACACTTAATGATTGGTTCCCTACCCTGGGACATGGACAATACATCCCACTAAACTTTCCCTTCTCACTAGACACAGTGTGAAACAGACTTCTCTCTGTGATACACCTCTGAAGATGCCAGCCACAGATGCAGGCGAAACGTTAGGAACAAGATCCACCAGACCATGGCCACACAGCCCGGAAAACTCACCAGAACCAATATAATTAATTCATTAATTACATACCCATTCCCAAACCATATTCAAAGTATGGCTGGAATGTGCAGACATTTCTTAGAGGAGAAGCATAGTTTGCTTTAAAGATGGTAGAAAACATTCCTGTTTTACAGGCTATTAAAAGTCTCCCCTGCAGAGTGGGCATGTGAAGGTGGGTTTTGACAGTGACACTGCCACACTATGCGTGCACACATGAAACCTGCATTCATGTCATTCATTCAGCTGAGCTAGTGTGGTGTACTGGATAGAGAGTCGGACCATGTTCAAATCTCTACTCTGCTATGGAGGCTTTCTGGATGTCCAAGATGGGCCAGTCACATACTCAAAACCTGATCTATCACAGAGGGTTGATACGAAGATAATATAGGGATAGGAAAGATAATATGGGGATGTCAGCTGTTTGGGAGAAAAGGCAATATATAAATAAAATAAAATTCCTGTGCTCATCATAGATCACTGTATTCATTAAGAAGCCTGTAGGCTAGTCTGAAAAAAAAAAGTAATTCTTCACACAGCAAGATAAGGCATAGAAAGGTATGGATTTTCCCTTCTTTCACCTTACATGCTTTGTATAGACTGCCAGATGGCTCTCCTAATGTCATTTTATTTATGACAGAAACAATCAAATTCAAAGCTTAAATACAAAATGAGGACTGTATCTGAATGCAGTTTCTGTTTTTCCACATTTCCAATGAACCATGCTCTGTGTTCCTGAATGTATCTGACTTAAGTGTGCACGCTAACTGCAGCCTCTTAATGCATTTCAAAATGGACATGCTTAGAGCATATGAAGAACCCTTTTGGACCAGACCAGTAGCCTATTTCACACAGCAATACTGAGTTGCCATGGAGATCCAACAAGTGGCATAGAGGCCAAGGCCTTCCCCTCATGTTGCCTTCTGCCATTGGTGTTTAGAGGCTTGCTACCTCTGAATATGGAGGTTCCCCATAGTCACCATAACTAAGGCCGTTTCCGCACGGCCCGTAAATGGCGCCCTGGGGACGGGAAATACGCCGCCCCCAGGGAGCCATTCGCACAGGCGGCGCTGCTGCAACGCAGCAGCGCCGACCTGACTCCGCTCCCTCTCCCCCGCCGCCCTGAAAAACAACCCTTTAAAGGGTTGTTTTTCCTTCAACAGCGTGTTCCCGGCGGCGCGGTGCAAACAGCACCGCCGGGAACACGCTGTTTCCCTTCCCCGTCCGACTCACCTTGTCCTCGTTGTCGCCTGCTGGCCGTCGAAGCCCCGCCCACGCTGTCCTCCGACCCCTGGAGGAAGGGGGAAGGGGGAAGGGGGAAGAGGCGGCTCCATGCGGAGCCGCCTGCCGTCTGCCAGCCTCTCCAGAGGCCATCTGCATGCTTGCATGCGAACGGCCTCCGCCTCCACGCCGGCAGAATTCTTGCCGGTGTGGAGGCGCCTCAACGGCCGTGCAGAAACGGCCTAACAGATATTGATGGACCTTCCCTGCATGGATCTAATTCCCCCTTAAATCCATCTATCACTACTGTAAGCAGTGAATGATCCAATGTTCCAAATAGTTAGCTAAATACCAAAATAGTTAGCTAAATACAAAAAAAAATATTTTTAAGGAAATTATCCATCTATCAATAAAAGCTGATTTCACTACCAAATAAATTACGTTTCAGTCCACAGTGTGAAACATTAACAAGCTGGTGCAATATGACATCTTGAAAGAATGGTTTTTGGCTGTTGATTTTTAAATCCCTTCTTAAACAAAACCCATGTTCTAATTTAAAATGGCTACATAATCCTCTTATCCTTCAATATCAGGGCAAGACAGTGCTTGGATGCCAGAACAATATTTCAAGACCCCTTTAAAAGTTATAAAATGGTTCAAGCATGAGGGAGAAGCATGTTGTTGCTTTTTACTAAAGAAATCACAGGAACTATCCAATAAAGGTCTATATCATTCATATAGTCACAAACAACATGTTTGTTATAATCATATGATGTAATGGATAGAGAAACTGGGAACTGCATTGTTCCTGTGACAAATTGTTACTGGGTGAATTGTGAGAAAACATATCTCAACAATAGAAATGTGAGGATAGGCTTTTCTTGCTGAAAAAGAAGTCTTGATCTTACACAACTAAGAGCTCTGAAATTGTTTTACACAAAATAGGGGAGATTTCATACAAAAGTTCGTAAGACCTTTGCTATAGAAATATGGCACAGAACATGAATCATCTTGAATTAAAACTTTCCTGTGCTAGAAATTTAAATTCTTCTGACACATATGTTGAAGATTTTCAGACCAATGAATTGAAACATTTTGCTTTTTTCAAACTTCTTTTTAAAAGCCAGATGTTGAAAATGGTTCCCTGCTAGTTGAACAAAAGAGAACGTGCCAGGGGAAAAAATGAGACATTTCCTTTCTGAAAGGAATCCAAAATGCACTTGATTTGTTGGGAAGTCTGTTTTGGTAATGTGAATTAATGATGGAAACAGTGATCTATGGGGGCCACCATAGATGTATCAACTTGCTTTTCACATTCCTTGTTTCTTCCTTTCATAATTGTTTCCAAAAGAATGGGAAGCCTCTTAATAATAGACTGAAAACCCCATAGTAATCAATAATTAGAATGATCACTTTTCTTTTACCCAACTTTGTAGAAGTTGAAGACTAGTGTCTCCTGAGCTGGGTGTCACATGGCATCGAAGCAGCAAACCTCTCTCTTACTCTCCTACCCTTACCTTCAGGGGTGGTTCTCTGCTCAAGCTACCAGAACAGTTGCTTAGGGGAGTAGGATGAGGAGGGGGCTGGGTTAGTTCTCTCTGGGTTGGTTCTCCCTCATGCTTGAACCATGGAAATGTAATATAAATTTATACAACACTATGAGAGAGAAAAAAACAGCATGCCATGATACCAAAGTGTCACAGAATTATTGAGATGGATTTCTGACGTGATTTCAGATTATATATATAACAAATGAACACAAACACTATATGCAAACAAGAGAACAAATAAGAGAAATGGATCTAAGACAAGATTATATTTATCTGACTGGACTGCTCCACTTTTAACCATTATCTTCCTACTTCTTGTAGCATGGATGAAGGCAATAACAGGGAGCACAAGAGAGAGGGAAAAGAGAGTCAACACATGAACACATGAAGCTGCTTTATATTGAATCAGACCATTGGACTATTGAAGTGTGAGAATGGCAACAGTGCTCCAGGATCTTGTTGAGGTCTGCCACATCACCTGATCCTTTTAACTGGAAATACCAGGAACTGAAAATGGGACCTTCCTCATGCCAAGCAGATGTTCTGTCACTGAACCATGACTGCTTCCCAAAGGCACTAGCTGTCCCTGACAACTTGTAATTCCAGCATGAGCTACCAAGGCAAGGGGGATAACTGCAGACAAAAAAATTCCCAGGACCATGTTGTTGCTGGAGCAACAAGCTAGGTAGTTCTCCTGGCCCATGTTTCTTTCATGTAACAGGATACCTCAGCTCATCTGGATGTGGTTGGGAGAAAGAAAGGAATTTGCCATGGTCCAGATCTAAATTGGGCCCCATCATGGTATTCCAGACATAACTCTGTCTGATCCAAAGCCCTTGTGGCAACCATGTTTGTGCCACGTGGATTTTGTAATATGAATCAGTCCTGTCTGATTTGCTCTCTCTGCCTCCTTCAATGTGTAGCAGTTGCTTTTTCCCAGGAACGCAGCCCTGTTGCCCACTGGTAACTAGCAGTCAGCCAGTGCTGCCATTTGGACTACTATATTCTGTTCTGAAAGTTGGGGGCAAAATTGTAAATAGTTTCAAAGGACAATGGATAGTACATTCCCTCACTAAAATGCCCTTACTAAAATGGCTTCCTTGAAAATGAAGCATAGGGATGGCTGTAGTCTGAACATTTCCAATCATGATGCTGTGTGGGTACTCAGAAAGTGTGGCAAAACTGGAGGCAGATATATCAGTCCAAATTTTCAACCTGGCTGGTTAAGCACATGTATTTGTGTGCAATATTGCAGTAATTGCAGCTAATATACATCCAGATTTGCAAACCATGTAAGCCACAAGTGCTAGGATTTCATCTAAATAAAAAGCCTCTGAATAACCAGTAGCACTGAAGTGCTTAAGACAGCAACTTTCACGCTTGGTTTGGTTTCGCTAGATGGAAAGTAGCTGAAATCCAAGAACTTTGGCTCAACTCGGTTTTGGTCAGCCAAAACAACCCATTGCCTTGATTGTATGGGCTGATGGTTTATTTTTGATACCTCAGCCTTTTGTGTCTCATGCTCTTATTCTATTTGTGTTTGCCAAAATTACAGAGCTTGCTAGAATTTGGATGCATTTTGAACTAAATAGAGTTAGGAGTATAATATGAATTTGCAACAGAGGCCCTTTCCACATAGCAGTTGGGATAAAGTAACCCGCTTTCCTGTTTTGGCATTTGCAGGCATCCGTGCAGGCAGCAATTGGAGCCCACGGAAAAAATGTGGGTTGCTGTCACGCCTTCGCACAGAGGCACGTCTATTTTCTTTTATTTACCTCCCACTGGTGCATAGCTATGCAGGCATGCACAAGTGAACTCCTCCCCACAGCCATCTCACGCTACCATGATACGACCATTTGTACCTGCGTGGCTATGCAGATATAAGCCGGGAAATTAAACAAAGGAAAGCTCGGCTGAATAAAGTGCCTCTTGCCCGGCCATTCGCTCGCAAGCCACTGCAACCTGGGATTTTTCAAAAGACTCGCAAATAGTGTGATTCTCAAAAAACCCAGTTTGGGGGAAATAATTTGGGGCGGACTCACTTTAGGGGAGGGATCTGTGTGAAGTTTCCCCCTCAGATTTTTTACCAACCTTAACCCATGTTTATTGACCCGTGCGGAACAGGCCTGATGGTTGCACAGTAGGAAAATAGAATCTTACACTGTTCTTGGTTCACTCACCTTTCATATATATTTTGCACTCACTTGCTTCTGGCATTGTTTGAGTTTATTTCTTTATATACAACTATTGATAGCATCTTTTTCAGGTTTGGCCAATGAAAATGAAATGATTGACAGTACTGCACTCACTTATGACATCATAGACTGTGCAGAATTTTTTTTAAAAAAAAATATGGTTCCTGCAGAAACAAAAACAGATATGACAGCATTGTACTGATAAAGGATACTCATTGCTGGAAACCCAATCTCTTGACATCCCCTGTCTTTATATTTATTGATCTCTTATTATCTTACAGCCCCAGTATTCATGATTTTCTCCATTTATAACAGCATATGCCATGTCTCTTCTCTTTGAACATTTGAAGTATTTTTCTCAGTTTTATTTGGATAGGCTGGCTCAAATAGATTATCATGTGGATTTGTCACAATTGATGGCTGAAATATTTTATGGGTTTTGTTTGGCACAGTCCATTGTATTGATAGGCTCTGGAAGCAAATTGGTTGTCTGTTTATTTGAGGAATGCTTTTGGTTTCATCTAGTGACATGTGGTTCTCCTTTAGATTCCATGGATTGTCCACTGATTGGACCAGTAACTAGAAGTTTAGCCATTTTGTGACTTGTGTCTGGTTGTCCCTGACAACAGATTTTTAAAAAGTTTTTTGAATCTACAAGACATCAAGATACTGTTGGGGGAAAAACCAGCCTATCTCCCAATGCTTGAATTTTAGCAGAATGATGCCATATATGACCAGTCTGCCTCTGTTTTATCCTATATACTTTTTGCAACATCTTACAGATTACATTATGCTTTTTTTCATCAGTCAAACTAACAAAAGGATTCTTGGGTCAAACATGTGTGGGATAGAGCATACTAGCTCTGACTGTTCTTGAATCAGTAATTACATTTGTTGTATATCATTATTCTTTGTAATAGCCTAGAGCTGGAAGGAAGGTCTGCTTGGACAGGGAGAGAGAAAGACCTGCCCTAAACCCAGAAGCTTCTCCTTTGTATTGTATTTTTTATACTGCAAGCTGCTTGGGATCCCTGTTGAGGAGAGAAGTGGTACATAAATACTTAAATGCAAACAAATATTTCTGGAACATCATCCTCTGAAGAAACTGAAGCAGTGAAATACTTTAGATCACTTATTGCATATCAATTAATTAATTTTGTCAATTTAATTTAGACCTCACTTTTCTCTCCAATGGGGAACCAAAATGGTTTACATAATTCTTCTCTCCTTCTTGTTTATCCTCACAACAACCAAGGGAGGAAGGTGAAGCTGAGAGGGTGTGACTTGCGCAAAGTCACCCAATGAGCTTCCATGGGAGAGTGAGAATTCAAAACGGCATCTTTCAGATCCTAATCCAACGCCATGATCACCAGGCCACAGTGACATACTACACAGGGTCCAATAAACCACCAGCTCCAGCAACCAAGAAGATCTAACTTTCAGCCAAGGAACCTGAATTTGTAGTAGTCTCTTGCAGAAGTCTTATGAGTGACACACATGCAAATGTATAACCAACAAGGAAAGATACTGGGTTGGATCCAGGCATCCACCAGCAGAAGATGGTGTCGGTCACAGATCTTATCTGCTTTCCCTGCCCCTCCCCACAGTTGTCCCTCTCAAGCATGGGAAAGTTGATTCCGAGGATTCCCAGGACCCATGTGAAGTAACAACCATGCAGCTCAGTATGCTGCAATTAGGAGGAGGAAGAAGATGAGATAATCCTTTTTTTTGCCTCTTCCTTCAGAGGAGTTGTGCTAGCAGAAGTGGGAAGAAGGATAATTTTGCCCCTTTGCTTTTTGTGTTTACTAGAGGAAAAAGAATCCCACTGCATATATAGGAGAAATCTGAACTTCCAAGACAGGCTTAAAACTTCTCATTCAAGGTCCAGCTCCATGCTTTAAATCAAGTGCTTATTACATCAGATTTGTGATGTAGGCTGACTACTAAGTAAATGTGAAAGGCTTCTTGTTAGAGCTTTCAGTCATGGTGCTCTGGGTCCCTTCATTTTCCTCCAGATGTGTGCTATTAAATTAACTACCTCTGTGTTTCTGGTCAAGCAGACATTAGTCATTACACTGACCATTGAACTCTTCCCAGGCCACTGTGGAAAACCTCCCCTTTTCTGCTTTCCTGGGCTGTCAGTGGTGGGGTGGAAGGAGGAGGGAGGAAATACAACATGAGCCACAGTGACAAAAATAAGGCATTAAATATCCTTTTCCTGTTTAGGCAACTTTGACAAGCAAAATGTAACAGATAACATGGTCAGTGGTAATGGGATTAATGCTTGGACAGAGGGTATAAAGAGTAATCCGGGTCTACAAAGGTAGCTGCAATCTTAAACAGGTCCCAGAGTGGTGGTAAATATATTCACATTGCCTTTGTGCTGATGCTCCATTAGTTGCAGGGGATCGCCTGAAATCACAGTGGGAATAGGCAATGACAAAGTAGCAGGCACCATTTTCCATCTCATTACTTTGCCTTGGAGAAGCTTTTGAAAATATCTCACAGGGTTCTTGCTTAACAGCAAGGATACTGTGAAATCTGACAAAATTGTGGTTAACGTTTAGAACTCGTGATTGAGCTGTTTCCATGTCACCTGATAGCTGCAATGTGTTGTGTTAAAAAGTTTGTCCCTGTACTAGCTCATTCTGTAAGATTTCTTTATGTGGTAACACACAAGTTACAAATGTAGCTTATTTACTGAGGCACAACCATACCATGACTGCATAGCAAATTGAAGATACAATAATTTATGTATTTTTATTTATTCTGGTAGGAAAGTTAAGCATGTGCTTGTGACTTTCCATTAAGACAAAGGGGACTTTTTTCTTAAGTTATTCTGATGTATATTTTCTCCCATTTCAATAGCAAAAAGTACCCTTTGGCCAGAGAGCAATGTGCCTTTGACATAATATTAATACAATATAGAATGATAGAATTGATATAATACTAACTATTTTTCAGCTGATATTTTATTAGTGAGTTACAGCTCATTAGAGCATTACATTGATCCCTTGGGTGGTTACTGTTCCCTGAAGGGAAATGGCAGTTTTGAAATCTGCATTACAGGCAACCTTGAAAATTGTATTAAAATACAAAATGATACATCTGATCTACTGAAAAAGTGTTGTTGTTGTTTGCAATTGGACTTTGTTGTAGTGAAAAAAGATCTATGAATCCAGTAAAGAGAAGAAATCATGACACATTTTGACTACTGAAGTGAGTTTTTGAGATGTGTACCCAACAAATCTCCTGGTAATGTCCATCTTCTTTACCTATGGGAATTCTCAGAGTTTCAGGCAAAAAACGTGAAGCTGGCAAGCAGTGTGGTATAAACGGAAATCTAAGTGCAAGTCTCCACTTAGCTGCTGTCCATGTGCAAGAAATTGTTTCTCAAGCTAACAGAGCAATGTTAGAGATTTCCTGTTCTCTGCTGTGATAGCACTAGCCACAGCCCTGTATGAATGAATCAATAACCATTCAACTGAGAAGCAGCCCAGGATGATCCTTGCTTCTAGAGTGAGAAATCACATTCTGCATGTGAAACCCTTTTTTTCCTTTCAAAGAAAGAAACTAGATAATGTTCATGATAACATGAGAAAGACCATTCTCAGCATGCAAAAGAAAACACTGTTTAAAAAAATAAGTACATGTTACTGGACTGGTGGGCCATTGCAGAGGGACATTAGTATTCCTTGCACATTTCCCTATTACTTGTTTTAAAAAAGGGCTATACATACACTGCCATAATGTCTATTAATGTGATGGATCCAAGACTCACTTCCGTGAAATCTGCCAATGGAGAAGAGTTGCCTCAACTAATTTTTTTTAATGAAAAGAAACTTCTTGGAGAGAACGAATGGAGGTAATGTATCTTTACCATAAGAATATTTAACAAAAGTGAGTAGCTGGATTATTATTAATAATAATAACAGTAAAGATAAAAATAGTAATAATCAACAACATTAGCACTAGTAATACTACTGGTAGAAGCAAAAGCAACAGTAGAAGAAAATATAACCTCACCCCCTCCCTTATGAACAGTTTGCAGAGCTAAACTGCATGCCCAGTGGAATTCTTGAACCCTCCAACACCACCAGATGAACCTCCCACAAGTGAATCTGACACCATTGCTCCTCCTGGATTCAGGCAAAGGCTGCACACAGAGTGCCACTACTAGGAATGTATACAACTGTGGCAGTTCAAAGTCCTTCTTTTGTAGGGCCGTGGAGTTCAGGTTTCTGACCAATTTGTCTGATCCCTTAAAAAAACCACCCACCCAGGAGCCCAGACTACATCTCCTTGCATTTGCTGCGTGATGATGTATCTTCTTTTGTATGTCATGAATTGATTGTCAAACAATATCTAGGTGTGGTATTACAAGAGAAGGAAAAATTCTCTCTGCCCATGGTCTATTTTTTATCATGTTCTTTATCATGTTCTCCCTCTTTGTCAGCTAGCTCTTTTATAAAGTCCCAAGTGCCAACTGCTATAGCTTTCCCCCAAAGAACAATGTTTTGATCATTTTGGTTCCTGTTTTTGTGTCCTCAGGTGTAGGATATCCTTTTTGAGATGGGGTGACCAGAATATATGTAGTATTCCCTATGTGCGGTGGGGAGTTCCATGGCAGCTAGGGACAGAGTAGTGAAGGTGGTACTGCACCACATCCAAAAGGGTTGACGGCAGTACCTCTGCTTTGCACCTCCTCATTAATTCCCCCCTTTGGTGTAGCTCTGGAGAAGAGAATTGACCTCAGCCCATGAGGAGTGGCTTGCTTTCTTGGGTTGCAACCACTGAGTGATATACTCTTTTCAAACTTTCCATGCTGCTCTCACTCTGCTACTGGTGCTGTGGTGACTGTGTGTACTGAATAGCAATTCAGCCAGAACTGGGGGTGGTGGTGGGGGTGGTGGTGGTGGTACAGTGTTGGGATTCAAATAATTTAACAACTGGTTCCAATGGTGGAATTCAGATAATTTAACAACTGGTTGCTCACAAGCATCATTTTAATAACAGATTCTGCCATAGTGATGAGAACCTGCTGAATCCCACCACTGGGGGAGTGCCTTATGGGTCCATAGGGAAGAGGGAAAGTAGCATTTGGCCTAGTAAGCACAGAACAGTTGTGATGACAATTGGGACTAGGGTGGATATTTCTCTGTTTTTATTTTCCACTTGATAGAGCTCTACTGAAATTTGCTGTATTGAAATTTGCCCTTTGAAACTTTGTAATTTTGTTGGTTTTGCAAACAGAGGCCCTTTCCGCACAGGCCAAATACAGCGTCCCAGGGACGGCAAAAACGCCATCCCTGGGAGAGCGTTCACACAGGACGCATTGCTGCTGTGCAGCAGCGCTGTCCTGGCTTTCCCTGGGCGTCATGAAACTGCCCCTGAAAACCTCGCTCAATGAGCGAGGTTATTGGTAAACAGCACCACCGGGAAGCCGCTGCTTTCCCCGTTGGCTCCACTTACCTTCTTGTGCAGCATCCCTCTGGAGGGCTGCAGAGACCCGCCCACGCTGCCCTGCAACCTCTGCCCTGCGACCAGAGGGACGCTGCACAAGAAGGTGAGTGGAGGAGGACCACCAGTCACCTCTCCGGCTGCAGGGGAAGTCAGGGCTGTGCACACGCTAGCTTGTGAACGGTTCCTGACCCTTCATGCCTGTGGAGGTGCATTTCCGCGTGTGTGCAAAAAGGGCCCATGAGAGAAAGAGGGGGTGGGGATTGCAGAAGCTAATCCAAACCTCTTCCATGCAAAAAATCTGGTTAATACTCCTTTGTCATTTTGTTCATTGGGATTTTGTTTCAGCTGTACTGAAGAGGTTGCAGGCACTCGGACAGAACCTAGTATGATTCGAGTCAAGGATGTCAGTTATTTAGATTTACAGAGTTTGAAAGCTAATAAAGAGAACAGGAAAAATAAACAGATAGCTGGTGGTAACAACTAGACATGCCAAACGTTTTAGGCATGAACTGGATGACATTGAAAAGTGGAATAATACAATTTTTCCCACCTGAAGAATGAAACTTCAATAATTCATCATCACTAATATCCAACAAGGCTTTGAAAGACCTAATAACTTATGAATCTCATCCCTTGCAGCTATGATAAATGTGTTACTCCATCCCCTAAAGCCATTATGCTCCAGTAGCAACTACACTGTTCAGCACTCAAACCATATCCTTTTTGATTTTAAAATTTTCCCAGCAGAGGAGTTATTTAAAAAAACCCCCAAAGGCTTGGGTAAAGGCTATATGACCTATAGAACTTTAAAAAAAACTGCCTGTAGTTGAAAATTTGGAAAACAGTATACCCTTTTACAGCTTGCTGCTTCTGGAATCCTCATTGAGAGTGGTTTAGATAGAGCTTGTACATTTTGGAGGCACCCCTTGCTTTGCTTTGCGTTTGTGCCTCTTCCTCTCTCCAGCACTCCATCCAGACAACCAAAAGCTCTTTCTAAATTTCCCAGCAAACAAATTTTAGAATGTCTGGCAATTACTTTATGTAGTAACGCCACGTGTGATCTACTCTGACTTTGTTTGCTTAGCACACCCAAAATCACAGCTAACCCTTAAATTATATACACAGACATGCTTATGCACATTCTATGGACCAACTGAGGATAATTGTTGCTTTTTAAATTTGAGACAAAAATCAAGAGGGTTTCTTTTTTTTTTTTGTTAGCAACTGCTTTTGTGTTCTTTGGTGTTTACTTCATAATTTTCCACAGGAGGATGAGATCATTATTTATTCTGCCTGCAAAAAAAATCTGTTTAATGTAATTGTGACCCGTTTGGGATTAAAATAAACATTCATGCTTGATGAAAGCTCAGTCCTTTACCCCCACCCCCTCACCCCCAAGTCCTCCCCTGGTAGCTGTTTGCAAAGGTCTGCTATGGTACAGCAGTCAAATGAAGAAAGTGGTGTTATTTCAACAAAGCCAGAGACCTTCTTTTTTGCTTGTAAATATTAGTACATCTCACAAGCAAGGCTAAGAGCTGCCAGGGATCCTGTCATTTAAACAGAGTCAGAACTGATTGACGCCAAGTTTCTGTCAAAGATCTGAGGGGAAGTGCATTAGCTCAGGAGGTTAGGGTAAATGTACTTACCTTTTTATTTTCACCCCCCCCCCTTGGAAAAAATGTCAACAAATTCCAGGAGAGCTGGTTTCTGTCACAGTCCAAAATAATTAGCAATGAAAGAAACATTTTATTTAATGTTTTAAGAAGTCAGGATTTGGTAACAGGGTAAAAAAAGCCAGAGCTCTTGCTGACTTCATGTAAAATAGTGAGGTGGCAGAACATGAAGTGATGGGTGGGCTTGAAGGCCACAGAAAATACACACATCTCAACCTCTCAAATTAGGACAACCTCAATGGTTCAATAAGGGCGTGCCTATTGATGCTAGAGATTAGATGTGATGAATATATGACATCCAGTACTTGAATGTTTTCCTCCTGTGGGCCAAGTAGCAGATCCAAGGAGCCAGATGAGGTCAGGAAAACAGCATGGGGGTGGGGTGAGAGAAAGGGCTCCCACTACACCGTGTTCCCCATTTCATCAGCTTCCCACTTGACAGTTATTTACTCCTTTTTAAAAAAGAGAGAACTGTTCATAGATCTCTCATTGTCACATTTATTTTGACCCTCTGAGGTTTTAAAGAAGTGTAGAGACCTGTTTTTTTAAATTAAATATTGCATTGACACTAAGCATGGAGGAGGGGCTAACAGAATGCACTAACAAGATCAGCCTCCTGCTTTTCACTATCATCCTGAGATTTCTTGCCATCCAGCAACAGAAACATAATACCAAGAACTGGAGAACTGGACTAACTTCTTCCTGGTGCCAATTTAATCTTACAGTGACAGGAATGAAAAAGATCGGGGGTTCACATTCTCTGCTTGTGCCTCTCCCTAGATACCAGCAGTCATGACCGCTATGAGGTCCTTCAGCTCTACCCCATTCTCTTGGGCTGTGATCATAAAGCTCTGAAGCTACAAGGGTACAAGCCCTGCTATCCCAGTTCAAAGCCAAAAAGAAACCCTGAATGCTATTTAGGATGGTGGTGAAAGGAAGGGTTGGCTGTAGGCATTTGCTTTATGTAGCCCCTGGTTTTCCTTCTCTTTGTAGGGAAAGTTTAATATTTATTATTTTAATATTTATATGCTGAAAATAAGCCAATGAACAAAGCAAATGAACAAAGTCAATCAAAACCAAAAGTTTATCAGTGCATAATTTGAATTTACATAGTAACTCATCCGGGGAGTAACTTGTCCTTTCCCCATCTATTCAAAACCTGTAATCTCTGAACATCTCTGAAGCAAGAGGTAGAAAATGTCAATTTGTAACATCACCTTCATTGAATCAAGTGCATATAAACTTGACCATACACAACAAAACTGATGTCTTTCTTCCAGCGTATATCAACGAGGAATATTGCTGATCTCATTTCTTTGCCTCTGCAATTGACAGCCTTTCTTTTCTCAGGTCTGAATTCTTTGGTATCTATGTCACTTTGGCTGTTTTCTTTCATATCACATGATTTCTTAAAAAGGCAAAAAAACCTGTCATATTCTCAGACCGATTTTTGTGACATATCTCCATTTACTGTTGACAAGCTCATCCCCTCCCCGATATTTGTCTTCTGCTTGTTTGACCACTGGCCATATGGCAGGCTTGTCCTGTGGGTAGCTTCATTATTAGCAGCTCACAGCTGGGGATGAAATAACTCCATGTAGCTGTGATATTACACTAATTGGCTAAGACATCTCTGAAGCAAGAAGTAGAAAACATCCATTTGAAACATCACCTTCATTATGTGTATGTGCGTGTGTGTGAGAGAGAAACAAGGCAGTCTAACATGTTCAAGGTGTCTCAACAGCCCCTTTTGATTATGATGTTATTAAAATAATTCTTTTTCTAAAACTTTGCTTCAATAGGTAGGTAAGAAATATAATTAAAACCAGAAGCTTGGACACTAGGAGCTTTCAGCCATATTTTCCATTCTAATCTTGCTGTGAGGATCTAGGCAGGATACTGTGAACAGTACATGTAATGTTAAGCTATCACTTAACATTATCATCACTGAACTTGGTTCTGGCAAAGCGGGAGAAACACCACACCCTATTAGGGATTAAGTCTCCGTTCACTGGCTACTGTTCAGAAGCTTTACTCAGAGTCTAAGCCACAAAATGTGAATTGCCTGCCTGTCTGTCTCCTCTGGTAAATTTCTTTCTCAGCTGTTCATACAGTGCATGCCCTGAAGGAGAAATTATCTTGAAAGGCACAGAAGAAACCCAGTGAGATCAGGGGTTAAAGTTGTGTCTTATAAATCTTAGCTTGAGGCCTGAATGGGACCATCATGGAATGGAAAATGTGGCCAGCTTCACAAACCTGCTGTTTTTGTTTTTCCAAGGAATAAATAGAAACGTATGCAAAAATCTAGAATAAAAGACAAAGAAAATTAACAGTCATTGAAAAATGGGAAATATGGATGGAGAATAAATTCCATAAATAGACAATGAAGAAAGAACCTACCTATTTATCCATAGCACTGGTCTTGGCAAGCAGATTTAACATTTTGATCCCAAAATTATTCTGGTCAAAAGAATACAAGATGTTGAACAGTGAGATCTGGGTTAGCAGTGGAATTCTAAGCAGAATTGCAATCTTCTAAACCCACTGACTTCAATGTTCTTAGAAGGGTGTAACTGTTTAGGACTGCACTGTATATTCTTAACATTTGATTATCTTTCAGTGGTAAAATATGAACAGCGTTGCTTTGAAGAAAAGTGAATGTGAAGCAGTTACATATTAATAAGTGACTGATAACAACAAAGATAAATGATAATTTTCACTCAGAAACGGCCAATATACATTGTTTACCTGTAATGATGCGATGGCTTCCTTCCATAGCTAACACATTTTTTCACACTTTGCAGCTTTAGGCTGTGAACCTAAGAACACTTTCCTGGGAATAAGGCCCAATGAAGAAAATTGGATTTAGTCTGAGTCAACCTGTTCCTTTTCAGTATCATCCAAAAATGGAGTTACACCCTCTTACTGAAGTCAGACATCTCAGAAGTGTGCAAGATACACTAATACTGCAGATACTTCATTGATATTTAATTAATGTATACCAAGACAAAAAAGACAAAGAATCACTACTAAACACTGTCTTAGATTCTATGCCTTTTTTTCACTCGCAGTTCCCTTCATTTGTTGCAGTGTACTTCTTCTGGTACTCGGGTTTTCCATTTCCACAAGACCAATGTGTTTCAGAGGGTCACAATGTGAGTAGCACAAGAAGAATGTACCCCTCAGCAGAGGACTGTCTCCTCAACAACGAAGAGAGGTGCACTTGTAATAGGTATAAGATGTAAATAATTTACTTTATTAAAGCGTACAACAGACAATCACTGCATGGCACAAAAAATATAAGATCACAGACAAAGAGCTTAGGAGGAGCTTAGTATCAATTATTAAAAGAGCACAAGTATTAATCTGGTTCAGAGCATGTCTTCTTCCAGGATCTTACCAACTTACTAATGCTATCCCAAGAGGCCAGGAGAGAGTCTTGCTGCATCCAACCTCCATCTTGATACGTCTAGCCTGCTTTTGTACCTTATATTCCGTATTAGTCCAGCAAAAGTCATTTTTAATACTTCAATGAAGGAACCATTATTCTGTTCAGTTTACAATTAAGTTTGCTTGCAATCAGTAACAAACTTTACAGTAATTTCTGTCTTCCCTTAAAAGTCTAATTGGCTGTGGATTCAGTTTTTCCTTATTGTAGCTGACAACTCCTTTGTGATATGGAGGTATTTGATACAACAGACAGCTGATGAATTAAACCATCTGAAGCTTGACTGAAGACCATTATTTTATTACTGACATTACTGAGCAAACCACAAACAAGTGCAAGTTCCCTCTTTGTCTGATGACTGTAGTTCCTGGGGCCTTCATTTTCTTTGGTTACATTGTCCACTTCAGTTGGGAATAGTTAGGCCAGGGGTAGGGAACCTTTAACACTCAAAGAGCCATTTGGACCCGTTTTCCACGGGAAAGAAAACACATGGAGCCACAAATACTTTTTGACATTTAAAATGAAGATAACACTGTATACATTGTTTTTTTTTTTACCAATTATAGTGTGTTGCTTATGAAAGCAGTGGCTTTCACATCATGCACGGGCTGCACACACACAGAAAGCCACATACACACCCATACTCCCCATGGTTTTTGAGCACTGAGTGCATGCAAAATAAATATATTTTATAAATATGAATATAATAATGGAGATGGGGAAAGACATTGGCTGCCTAATTCTGTTCCGTTCTGGGAAGGTTTTTTTTTGGGGGGGTGCTTTTAAAGGATGCATGCTTATATAGTCATTATGGCTTTCCCTTTTCCTCCCGCTCCCAGAGTCTAGAGTCCCTGGCGAGGAGGCTCGTGAAGGGGGTCGTTCTTTCCCCTGAGACTCTTCCCCGTCTCCTCCCTTTCTCTCTCTCTTGCTCCGTTCTCTTTTCTCTTTTCTCTGCTTCTCTCTCTCTCTCTCTCTCTCTCTCTCTCTCTCTCTCTCTCTCGTGCTCCATTCTCTCGCCTCTGCTTCTCTCTTCCTCCGTTCTCTGTCCTCTGCTTCTCTCCCTCTCCTCTCACAATCTCTCTCGCCGTTCCTTCGACTCTACTCTACTGTCCTACATCCTTCTCCTCGCTTCTCCCGAACTGTCACCCACTCCCTTCCCTCCATCTGGCCCGGAGCACATGTCTTCCATCTGCATCTCTTTTAAAGCCTCCCTCACTGCCTTCTGGGGCGTTCCTGTTCAGCGCTTCTCTGAGCTGTTCTCCCAACCACTCAATAAGCCTTGCCGGAATAGCCATCCAGCTGCAGCTCCTTGCAGCGCTCTTCAGCGGCGCGCCCTCCCGGCTTCCTGTTCGCGGCCTCCCTCCCCTCTTTCTTCTCCAGCTGCTGCACGCTGCCAAGGGCCGTGACGGAGACCATAACTGGGCTCAGGGCTGGCGCTGACCCGCCCGGCTAAGTCCGGGGCAGGGGTGACTCCGCCCATCCCGGACACCAGGGGTGAGAAAGCAGAGCAGCACCCCGCCCCCTCGCAGCTGCCAGAGCAACTTGGGCACCCCTCAGGCGCAGCCGGACTGTACAATGAGATGGCCATGGCGGAGTGTATTGGGGGGTCGGCGGCTCAAAAGAGTGGGCGGGAGGGCACGGTGGGCGGGCCCGAATGGTTACCCAGTAAGCCAGCGCGCGCAAAAGGTTCAGGCGTTCTTCCGACAGAGTAAAGCGTAGGCAAGGCAAAAGCGTTCTATCCGGCACAGAGGAGGGAGGGGAGAGGAGGGGAGGCAAAACGTCCTTCCAGCACAGAGGAGGGGAGGGGAGGGGAGGAGCCGAGTAGAGATCTAAACAGTGCGGAGACAAGCCTCGTGAGCCAACATGAGGCCCCAGGAAGGGGCAGCCACGCCGGGAGCCACACTGCAAGTAGTCAGGAGCCGTTTGCGGCTCGCGAGCCATGGGTTCCCGACCCCTGAGTTAGGCTGATTATGCACAAGGTGTCTGCCATGCTGCAAGTTTTCTTGTACTGAGGCAACTCCTCGAGCCCCACTTTCACTTTCCATTCTCTCCAAGGCAAGTGACACCACTTCTAGTGCAATTTTAATTTGCTTTGCCACCAGAGCAGGGCAAATTTGCCAGTGAGCACAGCTTCCCTTTGCCCATGGTCAGCCTACCTAGCTTTACCCTTCCCACTCCCATGCACTGCCATCCAAACTTTCCTGCTCACCCCGCCTTCCATGGTGTCAGCTCCTCCCTGCTTACAACTCATCCTGCTGTTATTTTTTGATAGCCAGCAAGTGGAAGAAAAGAAGCTCAACCACCTGGGCTTAGCCAAAACACACAGACCTATAAATTCTCATATCTTTTTATCTCGTTAAACTATATTTGGATTACCTAGTTTTTGTTAACGTTTTTAATGCCTAATAAAGGTCTTTGAACTTGAAATTCTCATATCTATCAATATTTCAACATAATAAAAACAGAGAGTGCATGGTCCTGCCATACACCCAATGTTCCTGTGCACTACAGGGGTGGCAGGGAGTTAATGCAGGAGGTTATATGGTGCTCATTTAAATTCAGGGGGCAAGTTGCCTCTTCTGTGGATAGTACAAGCAGGGTGCCCTTTGGTTCTATCTTGCCTCCCCTGCTCTACTTCAGCTCTCCCCGATGATCCAGAGAGCTTTTAAAAACTTCAAGCATTTGTACCATATTAAATCTATCAAAATAATGATAGATCTAATATAGAGATATTGAAATAACAAGCCTCTCTTGTTACCTGAAGTGATGGGAGTCTCTCCCCTTTAGAGGGGAAAATTAGTGAGAGCAGACTCTTGACTTAGCAAAAGGTCAGGCAAGTTCAGGTCTTTATTGCCTATGTCTACCAAGATCAGCTTTTGCAAGAAATTCTGCAGGAGAGCAAATAAAGTTTAACAATGTTACTTAGGAATAATGGGGGTCCACAAGCACACAATAATCAAAGCAGCAGAACACACCCACTGTCCTATGATATAAGCGGTTTTGATAGGTTTGGAATAGATGAAGGAATTGGGGAGTAAGGATTATACTCTACCAGATCCTGAAGTGGCTTTGAGTCCATGAAGCAGTTCATCAACCTGCACTAGGCTCCAAGGAAGCAGGGTAGAAAACAGGTGGCAAGCAGCAACTGAACCATTTGCTGGCTCAGAAGCAGTGGGTGGAACAGTGTGGCCAGATCAGTGGCCCAGACATACTGAACACTGAGTGTTGAGCAAGGGCCTATTATATAGGGGAGATTAGGCCCTCTAGCCATGCTTTGCGAGCTTAATCTCCCAGAACAAAGAGGAGACCTACTTTTCCGGGTAAAGACAAGAGATTTTACCAATCTTCACTTAAAATAGAAAAGCTCCATAAATATTTTATTCAATATGGATTTTTTGACATAATACTCAGGAAAGACTTCTGGCTTGCAGTTATTATTGACATTGTATTGCCAAGTTTCTTTCTAAACTACACTGTTTAGAAGTGTACAAATGCAAAGGAAATGGAGTGAGGGAAGGGATGGGAGGGGAGTGAGTGAGGGGTGACATACAAGGGAGGGGAGGGGAGGGGAGGGAAGGGGGCCTGGCAACTGGACATGGCCCACCCACCCTAGCAGAGGGAGGGGGAGGGGAGGGAGGGGAAGGGTGGCATGCAAAGGAAGAGGGAGGGGAGGGAGGGGTGGCATGCAAGGGAAGGAGAGGCCTGCAACTATGACTGTCTATTCAAAATGATCAGTGAGGCTTATTCTCAAGAGTGTGTCTAAGACTGCACAATTTTATATGGCGGAGCATTCAACCACACAAGTGCCCACCTGAAATAAGAACTGGTACATCCATGACACAAGTTTACCTCAGTGAAAAACAGTGTATAGACATGAGTCATAAACTGCAAAGTACAGAGATATTTTAGACTTCAGATAATTCATCTGCTGAGAATGTAAACTTGAATGTGAAAATTACCCACAAGCATGGGCTGAAGATGAAATTCACTGTTTATTTGTTAGCACAGCATACTATGCCTCCCCATTGTCTGCATATATAATCATCTGTGATGTTAAAATAATAATAGTTGGAGAAACACAAAAGCTTTGGGAAGAAGCCCACCACCAAAGCTAAAGAGTCTGACTGAGGAATTCTGTAAGCATAGTTAAATCTCCACTTTGTGGCTTTTCTGTACTTCTGTGCCTCATTCCTTCAAAACACTATACATGCAGTAACTCTTTAGACTGTTGCATCATTTCATGTCCTTTATCCATAACAAAAGCAAACACATTTCCTGTCTTCCAAAGTGACTGATAATTTTTGTTCTAAATACAGTAATGTCAACAGTAAGATTTAATGAGCTTTAGTAAGCTTCACTCTTTGTCATCACCCCTACTGCTCTTTGTGGTATGCGCCACAGGGGATAGATTTGCCTTCAGTTGACAATTTTGCTTCGGTTGACCAAATTAAGAGCTTAGTGGTATTCCTAAATTTGAGCTTTCTTTTGAAAAACAAACAAATAGGTCAAATGGATTTTTTCATGTATAGCTTGACTTGACTTGATTTATAGCTTGTTCGTAGGCTCTCTTGCCTTCTAGACAGATGTGAACTTGTCATGCTTGAGAAATTCTAAAATGGGCTGTCCTGAAAACAAGGCTGACATTTCATTGGGCAGAATATCACAGTTCATTAGTGGGCTGAGAAATAGGTAGATGTAGCTACATCCAACCATTGTGCCAACCAGCTGCCTGGAAGACCCACAAAAGCATGGGAACAGATGCAAAAACATCCCACTACTGTTGCCCTGAAGCAACATATTTGGACTTACAGGACCACTGAACATGGAAACTCCATTCAGCTATCATATCTAATACCCATTGATTGATACATCTGTCACCAATAATCCTATTCAAAGCATTACCATTAACCTTTAAGTCCCTTCCTGGCCTGTGGACTAAGTATTTGAAGTACTACCTCTTGCCATTCGAGCCCACCCACAAACTAAGGTGTAGTCAGAAAGGGCTTTGGAAAGTTGCTGTTTTTTTAAAGATAAAATATGCTAAGGCAAGAACTTTCTTTGTAGAGATTCCAACAGTCTGGAATTTCCTTCCAGAAAAACACAAAAGAGCTAGATCTCTTACATATTTTCATAGGGTGTTAGATTACTTTTTAATTGAATTATTTTTACATCCTCTTGAGTACCATCTTCTTTAGGACAAGATTGTTGATATTATATTGTATGTGTACTGTTGGGATTTTATTTGCTTCTGGCTAATTTACGAAGCCCTACCTTGTCTGTAGATGGTCCTCACTGTCTGGCTTTTATCATCCACAGCAGGGGCCAGCTATGTTACTGTATGACATACATGGGAGGAATGTTGCATAGTGGAAAGTTGAATGGTTGCCTAGGCATTAAATTTCCCTTCCTAGCACATTCACGAAACAAAATAAACCACTTTAGAACCCTGGATAAGAAGGGACTTTCCCCCCCAAAACAGAATGTATCTTACTGCTACCAAGTGAAGCCTGAAACCCACTTCCAGCATTAGAGACCTTCTGTAGTTCCTCCTCCAAATTGAAATTTCCTCCAGCCTACAATAGGATACATGTCAATATTAACAAATGATACTCAATCTTGAATATTTGTGCTGGGGGAGGGGAATTTGCCCATCAAGGCTCATATTACCATGAAGAGTGGAAAGCACCACACAAATCACAGAATAAAAATGATCTTGTGAGTCTGGCCGGAGTCCCCAGAATAAGAATCAAGAAGTTATGTTTCATATTTTGTAGGGATTAATTTCATCTGTACAAACTAACAGGGATAATGGCAGGAATGGTGATTGTTGCCAGTGCTTTAAATGTCGGCTTCAAAATGAGACCAGGGCAAAAAGTAAGCTTCTAAATTGCTTCCTTGAGGTATGCATTGTTTACCGGTACCCACTGTAACTTTTCCAGATGTCTTTTTCTTTCTCTCCTGAGTCCAGTTTGATGTCACACAAGGGTATGAATACAGTTTTTGTCTCTACTGTGACTTT
The DNA here is from genome assembly GCF_021028975.2 of Sphaerodactylus townsendi. Lineage (NCBI taxonomy): Eukaryota > Metazoa > Chordata > Lepidosauria > Squamata > Sphaerodactylidae > Sphaerodactylus > Sphaerodactylus townsendi. The sequence continues at coordinate 41,132,486 of NC_059435.1, forward strand.
AATGGAAGTCTTACAAGGACTGGATGTCTTGAGTCTTTTCTGTTCAGCTGTAAAATGTAAAATCAACTCTTCAAATGCTCTTTTATGGGAAGATGGTAAAAGAATTTAATAAACCAGATTAAATTTTTATAGTGAACTGTGAAATAAAAACATCATGTTAATAAACTTATTAGGGTAGTTTAATTGGCCATCATCTGAGTTTTAAATTCTGGGAGATTACAGAATTGTTTATATGATGCCTTGTTGGCTGTACATTTATTAGGTTTTCTAAGAGCCACTCATAAGGGTTTTGTTGGAGGCTTTTATGGATTCAAATTACGCTCAGTTTTGCCATCTTTTATTGGGCCTAAACATGAGGAATGCTTGATTCCAATACAATATTGGTAGGACAATAAGAGTTATTTTACGCCTTGGCTTAACTATGAACTAGCTTGTAATAGTCCTTGGGAGATCTACAACATGCTGCTTTGTCTGTGGCTGTACAAATGATATAAAGTCTGTGTAACTTTTTAAATAAGCTTCATGATCGAGAAATGTAACCGTTGGGTGCTATCTCAAAAAAATTGTGTTTTTAGTTTGCTTTTTGCCAATGTGCAAAGTTTAAAAGAAGAGCTAAGTTGTATTTTCTCCAGTGAACATTTGGGGATATGAAAAAGAGGCCATAGAAAGATGCAAAAATTTCCTAACCCAATTTGTAACCAGTTTGGTGTTTGCAACCCTCATCAAGGTTGTTTGAGACCAGGTCTTTGTTTTAAAGTCTTCCTACTAACAGCAATTTATCAATTTTGGTTATGTGATGATGTCAGTGACCAGTGACGTAGGTATAGGTTTTTCATGGGGGGGGGGTTTCTAGGGTGGGGCCATGCCCCACACGCCCCTGGTGTGTGTGTCCATGCCTCCCCAAGCCCCACCCCCAGCCTCAGTGCTTCTAAAATCAGCCCTCTGAGGCCAGGGAAAGCAGACTCCCCTGCCCTCTGCCCCCCCTGGCTGGGTTCCCAGCCAGCAGCCAGCAGTTTCTTCTGCTCTCCCCTCTAGGTAGAAGGGTAGCTAGGAAAAATGGAGCCCAGTGCAAAATCCAAGTCTCCCCCACACATGGTCAGCCACTGTGATGCTGGATTCCACCCCCAAACAGCATCACTTTCAATGGTGTTTAAACTAGGGAGCCCAGATTCTCCTTTTAAATCCACCTTAAAGGGAGAATCTGGGTCCTCAGTTAAAACAACATTGAAAGTGATGCTGTTTTGGGGTGGATTATCCCCCACCTAGAAACAGCATCATTTTCAATGTTTAAACTGGGAACCTCAGATTCTCCCTTTAAATCCATGCAGAAGGGGGGGAATTTAAAAGGAGAATCTGGGGAAATTTGGGGGGTGCCTGCTGTCAGGGGTGCAATTGTTAAGCTAGAAACACCAACCTTTCTGGGTATCTTTAGGAGACTCTCCTGATGATACCACCCAGGTTTGGTGAAGTTTGGTTCAGGAGGTCCAAAGTTATGGACCCTCAAATGTGTAGCCCCCATCTTCTATTAGCTTCCATTGGAAACAATGGGGGATGGGGCACCCCTTTTGAGAGTCCATAACTTTGTACCCCCTAAACCAAACCTCACTACACCTGGGTGGCATCATTAGGAGAGTCCCAAAACAAATCCCTGCAATTCTGGTGCTGCTAGCCTAAAAACTGCACCCCCTTGCAGGCCAAAAACTGGAAAAACCACTAAAAATACAAAAAAACCACAAACGGGGGTGGGGGGTGGGGGTGGAGCTTCAGACATGTAATGGGGAGGTTTGAACCTGAGAACCCCCCCCCCCCCTTTATCTACATCCTTGTCAGTGACAAACCTCATTAAGGGCCAAACTACACAATACATTTTTGAGAGAGTCGGGTCCAGGTTCCACAACTGACTTGCTTTTATGCAGTTATGCAGCAGCCCTGGGGAACACCATTTTAAAAATTGTCAGTCCAGCTTGGCTTGACACGAAAGCATGAAGGAAGGAGGGGCTCCTGCTGTCCCTCTATGCTGTTTTGACCATGCCTAAATGGGTGCTGGGGGTTGGGAGGTTATCTCTCCAGCTATATGAAGAAGAGGTTAGATTTACCATCCCACTCTCTCCTGCACCCCTTTCTGATTCTCAGAGAAAGTTTTTTTTCCTCCAGAAGACAGTCAGTCGGTCTTCTCAGGAACTGAGAAGCCCTTACTTTATTAGCATAGCGTGTCAGTATGTTATTAAAATATACAAATCTTGTCCCACCTTTAAATTAAGACATATTTATTCACTAAATTGGGCTTTCCTGCACCCCTCAGTCCTAAGGACCTTCCCAGAAAGAGTCTTTCACCACTCTATTCCTGGTCAGAAATGAATTAACACTAGAGGTTTTTGAACAGGTAAAAACAAGGAACTTGAAAAATGTATTAAAACTAAGTTGTATTGCATTGTCACAAAGAGAAAATAAGTTTCAATATCAGGCAGTTATTCACAGAGTGATGTTGCTGTTTCAAATGTAAACACTGTTAACAAAATTTGGACATGTTTCTCTGTCCCTGGCAAGATGCTAAAATGTTACAAATAACATAATATATAAATAGTTTTTAAATGCTGACAGTTTTCCTTAGAAATTTATAATTCTTTTTACGTCTTTTTAGATCCGTGCTCCTCCTTTTGCCAGAGTTATAAGAACTCAAACACCTAGTATAGATGTATCTTTTTTGACATAAAGCACCAAGGGGGACTGTGACTTAACACACTAACACTTCCTTCCAGACCTTCTTTGTTGTAGAGTGCTCTGTAAGATCCTAGTGATAGTGAATGGAGAAAAGGTTGGCTGGAGCATGAACCAGAAGAGTGGGGTTTGGTCTTGGTCTTTGGGGAGGGGGAGGGCTGGAGAGGACTTTGAGAGGGCTCTGCTGGATCCAGCAGAGAAAGGATCCATTTGAATTCCATCATCTTTAGGGAAGAGATGAGTGTGTGAGTGAAAAAGTGACAAGCTGGATGTATGGGGCATGGGAGGGAGGGAGGAGGCTTCAGAAAGCAGAGAAAGGATCCATTTGAATTCCACCATCTTTAGGGAAGAGGGATATGTGGGAGTGAAAGAGACATAAAATGAGCCAGGCTTCAGCCCTTTCTTCCTTCCGAGAGTGGAAGTTGTACCAGCACCGATCTCTCGCCCTTCTTACCAGTCTTTCAAATATCATGCAATCAGATCCGTAGTGTGGGGGAACTGCACACAGGGCATGTGTGTGCCTGCATCCCCACCATGCCCCCGTCCGCCCCAGCCATGCCCCTGCACCGGCTTGCGCCCAGTGCAAGCTGCCCCCCCACCTGGGCGCTATGCCACTGCATGCAATCCTACTTCCTCCCAGCTTGGCTGCAATAAGAAAAGCCACTCTGCTGTTGGTGAGGAGTAATTCTGAACAGTTATTGTGCTCATTCTGAATGAGTTTTGTTTGTCCACTGATGCATTCCATTGTCAAATGGAATGAGAATGGCCTTTTGTGAAGCATGTTAGGCCAAGAGACAGTGGCAGGCTTAAGGTCCCCCTGAGCTTCATAGCTGAATAGGGATTTGGATCTGGGTCTCCCAGGACCTAGCTTGATCTTCTAACCACTGTACTACACTGTCTCATAAGCTAAGAATTATGGCAGAAAGTTTCCTCCATTAAGTAAGCAATTCTGGAATGTAGGAAGCTGTGCAGTGTGGGTTTTCCCATGTAGTTGAGGGCTCGACAGAGTAAGAGACACTGTGCAACTCCTCTGTTGCAAAGGAAACAGAAGTCTATCTTCCCATGAGTCAATCTACACATCAAGCAAAATAAGTGTAGTGGGATGCGGGGGTGGGATTGGGATTGAGAAGGTTTAATTGTACTGTATCAGTCTATGGGCATATTTTTGAATGCTTTCCCAGATAAAAACCAGTGGTGGGATTCAGCAGGTTCACACCACTTCGGCAGAACCGGTTGTTAAAATGGTGCTTGTAAACAACCAGTTGTTAAATTATTTGAATCCCACCACTGATAAAAACCCATCATTGCATCTAATAAACTAGCACATCAGAGCAGCCAGGAAGCATATTACAGTAGAACCCTTCACATGTAGCTTGAAGTGGTAGGATCCATAACGTTATTATTTCAGTCCACCACCTGCATCATGTATAAAACAGCATTTAGATTTCATTTATAGGAAATAGTACCCCAGTGATTTGCTTGCCATTGTTTATAGCATGAGACAGAGGATCTCTTTGGGTTTCTGCATAGTTTAGAATTACATGTGTATATTTGCAGAGCCACATCATTAGAGATCAAAACTAACACGAGACAGTTAATTAATCGTTTGGTCCAGCACAGACGAGTAATTTGTTCTTGGAAAAAAAAACCCAAAATACAACAACCCCAACAACTCCAGAACCTTGTTTAGGCTGCTGGAGTGGGGCCAGAATTAATGTATATCCTTTGCAACACAAAGTGACCAAAACAGTACGGTCTCCCTGCAACCAGAAGGCCAATGAGGCAACATCCTGTCTGCTTTCCGTTAAATCTGCTGTTGCTATTCTTACCATTACTATTTCTATTATTTTTAGGAAAGCAGCAGGCAAGACATCACTAAAAGTCAGCTGTCACACTCTCCAGCCCCAAAAGAATGAGCGATGTAATCATGCCCTGTTGCCAGCAAAAATAACTCTCTGTCTTGCATGAGAATTCTGCCTATGTAGAAATTTTTAAAGCCAAGGAAATATCCTTGTAACCATTTGGCTTTGTGCGAAAACCAAGAACTTTCCATTATGTGATGAGTTTGTCCTTTTTTTTAGTCAAAATGACTGAGATTTTTTTTTGGGGGGGGGGGGAATCCTTTCAGTAAGAGACTTGTTTGGGATTGCTCTGTTTTGTTCAATATACTCCGAATGCATGTTGAAGATGATGGTCAGGCAGAAAAAGTCTGCTAAGCCTACGTCTAGAGTTTCACCCCCTTCCAGCACTGAGGCAATAAACATTTTCCTCCTCTTTCTGGGGGTTGGAACCTTCATGCTTCCTGTCTCTGGGCTTCTTTTCATTTCACCACTGTCCTATTAAGTATTCAAGTCTGGCTTCACCTTCAGCCTCAGGCCCAATCCTTCCATGTGGGCGGGAGCTTAATGAAAATCTCAGCCTCATTTCTAAGTGATTATTGGATTCATGAATCTCTGGGTTTTGACTATTCTAAAGTTTCAATTCGGCATCAAGCTCTGCTTCAGTGTTCTTTGCTGCTTGGCAGTTTTATGGCTTGACCCAATTTAGATCGGACAGTGTCCTCAGTTGGTGGACTGTGTTTATACTGGCTGCTAATCAGACTTCCCCCACAAGTTTAGGAGGGGGTGTGTGTGCTTGTGGAGTTGTCCAGTTAAGCAGACTGGGCTCTGCTCCCTATCATGGGCAAGTGTCTGCACTTTGTAACGACAAATTATATAATGGCAGGTTACATTTCAAAGTGTATTTGGACTTGAGGGAAAATTAAGCCAATAAACAATGCAATTGCTAGGATCTCAGAAACAATCTTAAAGATTTAAATGAAATGAACTAACTTGTTTTCTTTCTTTCTTGCTAAATTTCTAAGATAAAACTAAAAAAATCTATTTAGCATGAATGCAGTTTTCCCAGATAATTTTCTCATCCACTTTTGGCTAGGCTGGTCCCAACAAAAAGTTCTTCTAATGAATTGTATTTTTTCATTAGTACCTATTAATGTGTTTACTATTGTCACTGTCCTATGAATAGTGGCTCTTTGGGAGGAGAGGAAGAGGTGCATTCTTGTTTCAATCCATTGTATTCTAATGTGGTGTAGCAGAGGCGGAGCTGGGGAGAAAGGTGGGGTATAGTGGTTAAGAGTGATGGACTCTAATCTGGAGAACCAGGTTTGATTCATCATGCCTCCACATGAGTGGCAGACTCTAATCTTGTGAACTGGTTTGATTCTGCACTCCTCCACATGAAACTTGCTGGGTAAACTTGGGCCAGTCACAGTTCTCTCAGAACTCTCTCAGCCCCACCTGCCTCACAAGGTGTCTGCTGTTGAGAGAGGAAGAGAAGATGATTGTAAGCCATTTTCAGACCCCCTATAGTTGAGAAAATCTGGGTATAAAACCAAACTCTTCTTCCAAAGTAAAATAAAATACAATGACTTCAATTTGGCATCGTTCCACTACAGTTTTATACTAACCTCCAAGGAGCTTTGGATAGTTCACATAGCCCTCCCATCTTCTTTCATAATGTCCATGGGTGGTGGGTTAGGCTGGGAGAATGAATGGTTGAAGGATATCCAGCAACCATCATGGCAGAGTGAGAATTTGAATCTCCCTGGCCCACTCTGATACTATCCATTACATCAGAGGGGCTCTAAGAAGAAACCCAGCAAGTCAGCGGATAATATAAATGACAACCAACCAATGAGTAGATTGATAAGACCACCCAAGTGGATTGTGCTGATATTTTTTGGTGCAGTGTGTTTTTGGCCGTTTCCACACTCCCCGTTTGATGCGGGCTACTTACGGCAAGTAACCTGCGGTCCAGCGGCACTCCCCATGGTGGCAGCGGCGGCAGCACAGCCACCTCAATTCTGGAGCTCTTCAACCCCATTAGCGCGCGTCATTTCCACTCCTGTTTGCAAGAGCGTCTTTTAGAAAAACCCTTGTAGAGCATGGGCCGCCGCTCCTAGTGACGTGGACGCTACTGTCCAATCAGGCCACAGCGGAGCTCCAGCCAATCAGAAAAGAGACCTGCATTTCTGATGCCATGGAAGACAGCGAAGCTTTCAGAAGGCACAAGTTGCGGTGGGGTGTACGAACTCGTGCTGAAAAACAGCGGGTCTAGCGAGACCGGTTTGCCTTAGCTTTTTTTTTTTTAAGTGGGGAAACAGCCTTAGGCACCTGTAGAAACAAGAGCAAATTTGGGAGCAAAGAGCACCAAACAAGCATGAGCTCAGCAGCCAGAATTTAGGCCAAAGAGCTCCAAGTAGGCCACAGGCACCCCATCTTTGAGGCCTAATTCCCCACTCCCCCTTTGCAGGACACTTTAAACTCCAACAGAATTCTCCTCAGTTCAAAAGACCACCCCACTGCCTTGTTTCTGCTTCAGTTTAAAGAAATAAGCACTGAGAGCTGAATGATAGATCATGTGAGAGACCTTTGAAACAATTTCTAAAAGTATTTCTTAAAAGTGAAGTGCAGTTGCTGCCACAGGAGGGGCATGAGCTGAATTAGGGTCCCGGTATAGGAAAGAGGGAGAACTCTTCATCCCTGTACCATTATCCTGATAGAAATTATTCCTTGTCCCCGGTTGCTATTAACCTTGGCAGGAAGAAAAAGTGACAGTCTTTTCCCCATATAAGAGTTAGAAGCAGCTCCAGGGGTATAATTTCTATATATTATAGCCCCAATTCAATCCAAATCAGCCCATCATCTCTCTAAAGTTTAATAATACATTTTGAGAATCTGATCATAGATCCAGCTTGTACTGTAGAGTTTGCCTGTTGTAGAACAGGTTGTCATTAAAAATTGCTTATGAATACACAAAGTGAACTAATTTTTTTTAATGTTCTGGTCAGATGAAGTGCTTATGGTCATGACTGATGTAAATTCATATATCCTCATGAGGTTTGAGGTCTCAGAGACAGTCCTAGACCACTGCTGTATATTTTGTCTCCCAATAAAAAAAACCCGGACCTAGTAACTTTATTTTAATTATTCTTGATCCTTTAAATGTAAAATCCTTTTTCCAAATGTTCATGTAAGTGCCTTCTATTAAGTCTTTATCAGTTCTGAGCATTTCAGCCTCTTGTATGCAGAAATTTCTCAATCTGACAGAATAAGAAATGCATTTACATGGCCTAAGCTCTTAAATTGTCCCTTTCAATTAATGCCCCATCGAGGAGCAATCTGGAAACCATTAGTCAGTAACTCTTCATTGTAATTGTTTGCAGCTGAGTATCCAGGCCTTGGTAATATAAGAATAAAGAAAACTCAGTAACAAGTGCAATTGATTCCATTCAGAATTCCCTTGGTGCTTTGCCATGTTTGGCCTGCCTAAGAGGAAACTGGAGAGGGTTTTTTTTCCCCTTTCCCCCTTTTTCAGGGCCAGGAAATGAATTGGCAGACATAAGATGGTTTGTGTGCTGCTTGCCTTCATTTCTCAGCTGGTCCTTGTTAAAAATGAGACGGTGGGGCTCCAGCATTTTTAAAGAGGCCTTATTCTAGTAACAGATAAAAATGACAGTGTCTCAATTTGCTGTATACTAACAGCAACCAGGAGCTGTCACCTCCTAAGAGGAGTCTGCAGTCAGCCTTGATGTTAATTTGGCTAACCAGGAGATTGCATTGGTAGGCTTTTGTGCTTAGCCATTCTAAATTGATTTGAAGGGGGGGGGGGTGCAGTGCAATTTCATGAGCATCAAGGTGCCACCCACAGGTGGATGCTGGAGTGTTTGCAAGTTTTAAAAAACAGGGGCTATAGAAATTCCAGACCCTTTAAAATAAATTAATGCATGGATCTGGTTGTTTAGTTGATGACTCCATGATAATAGTCTATATAACCCACCCACAAATGATATTTTGAGGCAGGTACAGAATAATTCTGGCACATAATCATTTGATTTTCACTCAGGCCTTTTTGTTTTACTATATTAAATTTATTATTGAAAATCTAAATAACGTTTTCCCCCAAGCAGTAACATTCCTGTTTTTTATCCCTCAAGGGTCATCCTACTTTTCAAAAAGTGATCTTCTGGAACGATTTGGGCATCTTCTGTTACAATTTATGTAATGCTTTCATGAGGGAATTTTGTCACCTTCATCAGAAGTAACCTCAGATGTGCTGAGGTTTGTACATAAATAACTCTGGCTCTTTTCATTACCTGTTCTAAAATGCTACCCTGTGCTATTGTGTTCCCTCTTGAAACCATAGCAACTGTTGCTATAGTTTCATGGCAAAAATGGGGTGAAATTGACAAAGTGTTTGTAAATGTCACCTCACTTTTGCCTTGAAACTGCAGGATTGCGGTGAAGGGGAGGTTAAAAACGTATTTTAAAATTAAAATATGTAATATACTCAGATGGTTGAACACACAGGGCTCTTGAAGAAAAGCTGAAATTGACAAGGTTTTCCTTCTTCTCTTCCATTGAGCATTTACAAGAGAGAGAGGTAGATGAACTTGACAAGTTCCCTGTAAGTTTACTTAATTTTGTCTTCTCTTGAGCTATATCAACAGTGGAATAAGAGCTATTACCAAAAAAGGTGGGTTATCAAGTATCCCTGGTAGCAGCTGCTGGTAGGAGCTTTCCTGGTGTAGTGGGGCGGCAGCCTACTATACATGGAAGAATAGCTGACTGAAACCTCTCCAGCTGTCCCAGTAGGCACTATTGTTAAGAGGTCGGTAAGTTTGCCAGAACAACTCTCTTTTTTGCAGATGGTACTTGTGTAGGGCCAGGGACTACATATAGCAATTAGTACTGGATTAAGCCAATGTTTATACAGCACAAACAAATAATTTTTATAAAAATTAAAAATCATCCAGTGTTTCCTAAAAAGAAAGAAATGGATTCCTTGCCTCCGCACTGACTAGACCAGGGGTAGGGAACCTGCGGCTCTCCAGATGTTCAGGAACTACAATTCCCATCAGCCTCTGTCAGCATGGCCAATTGGCCATGCTGGTAGGGGCTGATGGGAATTGTAGTTCCTGAACATCTGGAGAGCCGCAGGTTCCCTACCCCTGGACTAGACTGATCAGGCCTAGACAGAGTTCTGCCAGATGCTATCCTCCAGACTTTTAGAGTACATCCACATTACAAACTTCATTTGTTTGACTCTGCGTTAATGACTTACCTCAGAGAAACCCAGGAATTGTGGCTTAGTGAGGGTGCTGCAAATTCAGCATTAGAGAACGATAATAGCTGAAAACAATTCCTAGGAGCACTGTGAAACTGCATTAAGTCTGCAGTAGACTCATGTTGTTAAAAACATAAGAAACTCCGTCTTTAAGAAGGTAGACATTTTAATATGGTGCCACTGTTTTAATTCCCTTGCAGTTTTAGCTTGTTTGCTGTTCAAATTGAGTTTTATAGATACTCTTTATTTTAATGTTTTGATTTTAAGATGCTTTTACATCATCTAGGATGTACTATTCAAATTTTAGCTGTCACCCAGCCATGTCAACTGATAGTTCATTTGATTATTTTTGTATTTTACTCTCTGTTTGTATTTGATTATCAGTAGCCACCTATAGTATGATCGCTGACAGTGCCAGATGTAAAAGTTTTGAATGAATGACTAACAGTGCAGCTCTCTGTAAAATTATTCTGGTCTAAGACAATTGATTTCAATAGGCTTAGTCTGCAGTGACTCTGCATAGGCATACAGTGTAAATAAAATTTCAGAAATATGCAAAAATAAAATGGCTGACATTGTGGAATGAAACATGCTGATTATTTATCTACGATTAGAAATATGGTAGAAGCTAGTGTCTGCTGAGACTGAAGACAACCATGACGTGAAAAAGCAGCCCAAGTATGTGTTTTGAATCAGCTGCCAGCCCATCTTCACAGCTGAACTGACATACATGCATTCAAGCTGTCCAGTTTCAATCCTCCTCACCTATTTTCTGTCTCCTTCCTGTATTCACAGTCTTCTCCTTCTGCTCCATCTGGAGAAAATCAGCAAAGTATCCTGCAAAAGACTGTGGAGGATGGAAAGCTTCTCATCTTAGGCACCTGCCTGCTGGGAATTTTCTTGCTTTCCTCCAGCTAGAGCAGGAGAAGGAGGGGATGGCCACAAGAGAGCAAATGAAAGACAGCAGCACTGTGCAAGGATACACAAGCTCTTCTGTCCAATTATGTGTCTAAGGCCCATTTGCATTACTGGGAGCTGACTGTATGTTTGCTTTCTCCATTCTGAACAGGATCCCAGATCAGAACAAAATCAGTCAGGTATTCAAAAACCTTATAGTTCACTTCTAACAACCTGTAACACTGGTAAATTATAATTATCAATTACATTTATAATCTTACAAAGCTATCCTTGGGAGAATGGTACCCACAAACCCAAAGATCTCAGAGGTTACTAGTTTAGCTATTACGGATGGGAAGATGATGACAATGAACTTGGAAGAAGTGAGTATTGCATACATAACCTGAATGCAGAGTTGGGAAGCAAATATTCTCTTTTTAAAAACCCATAAACACCACAACTCTATGAAGTAGATCATGCTAAGAGTGTATAACTAGCCCAAGATCACTTATCAGGCTTCCAAGGCAGAATGTGAAGTGGGGGAGGGGGTTAACCTTTAATCTCCCAGATCTTAGCCTGATACTCTAACTATACCATGTTAGATCTCGTGCATGATTTGATATGACACTATCTTCTTGCTTGCATAATGTCCTAGTGTCAAACAAGTTCACCAGACATAAGTTCTTCACTGGTTTTTTCAAACCTTGGCCTTTCCTCTAATACTTTCTCAATTTTTATTGCTGAAATATATTACAAGTACAATTTGATAACAAACATCTTGGGCTGGATCTTTTTTTAAAAAACAAACAAACACCCTGCTAAGTGAGGACTCTTGCTTCAGTCTTCCTGGACAACATTCTTTCATTCAGAGCAAAATTGTCACTTAGCAGAAGGGCATCTTAGGAGCCAGTCCCTTGATTTTTCACATGGGTGAAATCCTCACAGATATCTCACTCTAGAAGCACCCTAAAATACTATGTGTTAAGCTCTTAAAAGATCGAATTCATAATTAACTGAGGAGCTTAATGGTAGAACATCTGTTTCACATGCAGAAGATCCCCAGTTCAATCTGCAGTATCTCCAGTTAAAAGGATCAGGGAGTAGGTGATTCAGAGGACCAAAGCCTGGAGAGTCATTGGCTGTCAGAGTAGAACCTTGGTGGCAAACCTATGGCACTCCAGATGTTCATGGGCTACAATTCCCATCAGCCCCTGCCAGCATGGCCAAACGTCTGGAGTGCCATAAGTTCGCCACCACAGGAGTAGATCATACTGGTCTGAACAGACTAGCTTTAGGTATCTGCCATACCATTACAAGGGATTAAAAAATCATGGATAAAATAGAGCACAGAACTATGCAAGCCACTTTAGATACTCATTGAGGAGAAAAGTATGGGTATAAATGAAGTAAGTAAACAAATAAGGGACAATTTTACTTTGATTCATTCCTCACTATGATTTATGATTGAGAAAAAAAGACATATGGTTTCAGTTGCTGGACAATTTAAGAGAAAGTTCCTTCTATCATGTGATTAACATTGATCTTTGTATTGTCTTTTACATGGAATAACTAAAACTAACTGTATTAGTTGATCAATGTGAAGTGCTATGCATAAAGAAATAATCTAGGAAATAAATGGATTGCTGTGACAAAGGACTCTAGGCAGTAAGAATCTGCAGTTGACAGGCATGGATCAAACAGAAAGTCCTCCCCAGTGGGATGTGCTCTGCAGTTTTGATAGCAAAATGCAAAACCACAAAAGAAAAAGCTCCAAAAATAAAATAAAATGTGCATATTAATGAAGAGAACCTTCAAAGTAATGATTTCTTGCTAAGTTAGTGGACATGGAAAGACTTATACTACACATGGTGTCCTTCACCCTGATCATAGCACAGCCATGGTGAGTTACTTGCCCACACTGAAAGAGAGAGAGAGAGAGAGGGAGAGAGAGAGAAGAATATCATTCTGTCCCACATTTTGAAATCTAGGCCCATTATGCATGGTGTGCTTATTCCTGATTTTCAGGGGGTCGATCCACAAGCAATGAAATAAGTTTTGGCATTGTTCTTACATGCATCTCTCCCTCTGCATTTTTACAGTTCTGGAGTCAGTTTATTTTCTTCTGCACATGCCTTAAATAATCAGGATTTTCAAGGATAGATGCTGTTGTCATCAGTGGTGTCATCAGTAGTATCTCACCACCCCTTTTTATTTTTGTGTATGTTTATATAAATGTATTAATGTATTGTTGTAATGACAAGTCAAATAAGTACTTTGAATCCCAGCTGTCATTTATAAAGTGTAAGTCGCTAGCCCCTGCTTTTACAGAGATATGCCTTTTCCCTTTTATTTTGCAAAAGGAAGGCTGCAAACTTGATTTTTCAAAAAATTAAAGCTGGGAATTCAGAGAACCTGTTCAACCTATCAGTATAGTGGTATATCAATATATCGATATTTTAGTGCCATTAAAAATCGAGGGATAAACAAAAGCATTATGGTCCTAGACAAAACAAACAAACAAAAACCATGCAGAAAAGCCCTGAGACAAAATAAAGGGTGGCAAAACATAGCATGTAACCAGACCTAAAATCAAAATCTGCCATTATGAGAACATTGGTTAACTCTGCTGACTGGATTTACATGACCTGCTGATTCTCTTTCCCCTCTTTCTATTTTCACTACCTCCTGCCATTTTCCAGCGCTACTTTGAACAACTGGGAAAAGCTGTGAATACAAGTACCAAAAGTTACAATGGGCATATCTAAAGATTTATGGGGACTGCCAGTTTTTGTTATTTTTAGCCACTCAATGTATTAAGAAACTGATAATAATTAAAACCATGTTGTTTATTTCATTAGTTGATGTTTGAGTGTACATCCCTACTATCAAATGTTATTTGCATTGACTGGTTATGTGCTGTGAAACAGGGATTACAAAATACTAACTTGAACGATAAAAACCAAGCTAGAGACTCATCACTACACACGTACACCACACACACACAAAACCTCTAGATTAATTACAATGCCCTCAGTCCCAGTTTTACTGCTCTCTCTCTCCATTGACAAATACTGTGTAAAATAATGCCATGGTACTAAATTAAACCTCATTACCTAGCAAGGCTCTTGATCCAGACCTCCCTTACATAGTAATGAGGTCTGATTTATTGTGATCATTACTTGGGCATTACAGGTCACTAAATAACATGGTCTGCCCACACATGTCTTCTGAGCTAATAAATATTCTTATAGGAAAGAATTTTCCCTAAAATACCTTAAAGGTTGGTTAAGTTTCTTGGCTCACATTCATTTTGCTCAGGCATGCATGTAGCAACACGTTTGCAGAGTTGAAAAGAGCAGGAGGACTACAACTAGCTCCTTCCTACCAGAGCTCTCAGAAGAAGAGAGTCTGAATGAACTGCATGGAGATTGAAACTGGAAGATTGTTGCAAAGTGTTAATAGCATTGATAATAACTGGGCTGATGCAAAGCCACTGGCAATAATGAAAAACCCCAGGTCATTATTATGGGTAGCACCATCATTTGCAAAAATATTCTGTGTTTAACTTCAGTAGATTGCAGATTAGACCACATCTGAGCCACACAGCCCCTTTAAGTGTGCATACATTTAACTGCTCAGCTGTGGGAAGGAATCAAATAATATTTGATCTCAGTCCACTGAAGTCAGTGGACTTAGAGGGATGTAACTCTGCTTAGGATAGCACTGTCAATCAATCATGCCTTCTGGGGGAGAGAATATATGATACTTCTTTGGTTTTCCAAACAAATGCTAGAGACAGATGCAGAGACAATTTGGGATTAGGTTCTTTTGAAATTTTCAAAACTTGGTTGGCTACCAGTAAAGCCAAGAAATTATTAAGAAACCAGTATGGTAGTTGTTTCCATTTATTCCATCAGAAACACATTTCCAGGTGTGAATGCTCCCCTTCACTTGTGTTACAGAAGCAAGAATTGTGTGGGTGACGAGAGCTAGATGCAAACCCCCCCCCGGCCCCGTTTCAGTTTTTGCCCTTTAATTGCATAGTAGTTAGAATGTCCGATCTGGGAGACTCGGGTTCCAATCCCCACTCTGCCAACAAAGCTCACTGGGTGACCTAGGACCAGCCACACACTCTTAGCCTAACCTACTCCTCAGGACTGTTGTGAAGATAAAATGGAGCAAAGGAGAATGACATAAGCTGTTCCAAGTTTGTTTAACTTCCAGCTCTCGCTTTCATTCCATGTGAATGGAGATAGAGTCCTTGCTTTCCCCCCTCTTACTGGGGGTCATAGCAATGGGAGAAGGGGAATTTGTATTGGAGAAAAGCTTCTGCACCTTAATGCTTGCATATGAAATGGCAGCGCTGAAGGACCTCATAGAGTCTGAATCAGGAGATTTTTCTCACAGATGATGACCTCATCCTTCCTTGTAACTGATCTCTCACATCTGATCTGATTTGGCATGTATCTGTATGTGTACAGTTGGGGGTAATGAAGTCTAAAAGTCCAATCCAGAGGACTCTGGTGACCAGGGACAGCACTACTCCCATGCCACTGTGTTACCTTCGTAGGGCTTCCCAGTGGCGTGGGGAGGCAACAAAAAATGGAAAAACCCTGGCCGCATGAAAGCTCTCAATCAGCCTGACATAAGTCTGAGGCATGAACTGGGGGTATTTGCAGTCCAGTCCATTTGCAGTCCCAACCCCGTGAATGCCCTTAGCTCACTCCCAGCTGCACTGGTGGTTTAGGCTGGAGCAGTTCTGGTGGGGGCATGCCCTTCTGGGTTGGGTGTCATGAAGCTCCATGGTGCCCACCCACCTCCCTGTTTGCCCTCTCTACTGCTGTAAGTGCCAGGACAAATACTCTAGCACTGCCTCACACCAGCTCCAACAACTGATTCATCCCCATCAGGATTGGGCTGTTAGACTTTCCCCCCGAGATATATCACAGTAGGGGTAACCTTTGTTCTTAAGGGAGGAGCTGAAGCTCACTGATTGAGCCTCTACTTTGTAGGCAGAAGGTTCCAGGTTATATCCTGTTTGCCAGTGCACCAGTGCACCAGTGCATCAAATTTCTGCTGCCACTATCCCCCCCCCCCCACGCTACAAAACAGGCTGGCTCATTATTGGGCGATGTGGGTTGTAGGGAGACAGGATCTTGTTTCCAGCAGACAAAAAGAACACATTTTTCTGCCTGCCTAGCATGTTCCAGGGATAAATTTCCCTGCACTATAAAACTGGGAAGAATGATCTAAACCTAGCCATTTCCTGGCATTCCAGTTTTTGATTTGCAACAATCATTTGTGTGGGAGTGATCCCCACATTTGTACTTACAATCTCAAGTGGTACATCCCAGGAAATGAAAATGTGGGATGAAGATCTAATGTTAGAACATTTCTCATGGTTATGTGTCCTCTTGATGATAAATAGCTTGACACTGATACTTACAAGGTCTTTTTTTTAAAAAATCTGGAGATATAGTTATGGATTTGACTCTGTGTGTTGACTTGGAAAACTTACCTACATGTAGAGGAGGAAATAGAACTTAGGTGCTTCCTACTCAGATAATACAATCCATTTACGGATATTGCAGTCATAAGGGAAATAAAGAAGATGAAACTGACTGTAGCCATCCATTCTATCCCAAGTAAACAATAATATAGAATTGGTATAACCAATTACAGGTCACTTACATTTTGTAAGACTCAGTATGAAATGTTAGGTTAGGCTACAAATGCAGCAACTTTAGGACATGTTGGTTTCCATTCATAAAGACACAGCCTTTTCAAAAATCATTAGGACACAAAAGGACATGAATCTCCTCTTCTCAACTGATTATGCAAAGTAGTGTTATAGAAAATCCAGGGGAAAAGCAATACAATCAATACATTTACATTATTTATAGAAATCATTTGGGGTTGTTTGCCATAAAGAAATTGGAGAGGACAGTTTTAAAAATTATGGGAATTAAATGAAATCAGGCTCTGTGAATTATCCATGAGCTTGAGGTTAATATAATCAATACTTCAGCCATTACGGGCTGATGTTACATCTCAAGACCATTTTCTAACTTAATAAGATTAGAAATAATAAACCGGTATTAGTCTCCGTGAATTGGGGCCTCTGACCTAGTAATTTAATGACTTCATTACTGTGACCATGAAATGCAGAAAGCTCCAGCATACTGTGTGTAATCATGCCTTTGCTTTGCTCAAATGAAAATGGCACAATTAAAAAAAAGTTTTCAGTGGGAATTAAAAACCAAACAAAAAAACTCACATAGAGGTTGGAATATGATTTCCCTGTTGTTTTACAATAATTCTACAGTGCCAACTTATCATGCTGCTTGGAGAAACTGGTGTGTACATTGCCCATCATTTTCCAGTGCAGAATGGATATGTACAACAATGGCTTATTCTCACATAGTATTTGCAATACTTGCTGGGTGGGCTCATGGCTGATGATAAATCCACTTTCAGTTGCCACTATTTCAGGACTGGAAAGACACAGAACACTAGATTACAGCTCAGGATCTGGATTTCAGCCATGTCATTGTCAGCTTGTGAGATCAAAGGTCAAGATCACAAGATGGACTTCTCCAAATGTTTCTGCTGATCATGTAAATCAAGCTTCCATTGGCTCAAATAAAGGGCATAGTGTCAATATACACTCTTGAAAGAATTGTCTTGAATGTAGTTTCCAGCCAGTAACTTCGATCCATGAAAATAGCGTCTGATCTGCTCTGATGACTGTTTTACAATAAAGAACAAAGAGATCAAAGAATTACATTCCAATACCTGAGGCCATAGATTTTGCTTCTGAGGACACATGGATGTTTCTTTTATTTCTATACTCTGGGAAGGAGAACACCAAATTATCATGGATTCCATATAGGGTTCTGGGCAAGGGACTACTCAGATTTGCTTTGTTGGGGCTCTTTGATATGGTTATATCATAAGTCATTATTGTCTTAAACTGTAAAGTCTTTCTCCCTATGGCTGGCTACCTCTTTTCCGCTGAACCACATATCAGAGGAACTGATTCACTTGAATCAGGTTAACATGAGGACATAGATCTGAAGTGGTACTCTTATAAAGAATTTGTCCAGCTTCCTTCCCTGCCCCCTCCCATCTATACAGTGCTGTAGAAAAAAATCTTCCAGACTCTTTCTAGACTGAAAAATAAAGGCAGCATTTCAGTTTTGAGATACTTAGATAAAATGATTTTAATTCAAATTGACCTAGATCCTGTTATTTTGCTTGTAAAATATCTTTGTAGGATTTGTTGCATTTACTTAGAAATAGTCTTCAGACTGAACCCACGTTGAATTCATCTGTTGAATGTATCTGTGCAAATACATTGTGCCTCCATTATCTTTGAAAGGAACATAACCTGACTAGTAAAAAAATCAGGAAACATGAAATATTCATTTCATGTAAAGAAACATTAATACTTTTGCAATATATTTTCTTGCAAGCAAGATAAGGTGTATGGGCAATGCCATTAATGACAATGGAATTCCTGGATCTGAAAGATTTTTGTACATTAGATACTATACACTATGAAAGCATAAATGCTGCAAGCAGGTAGTTGAATGGAAACAAAACTAAAAAGCTAAGTCATTATCTCAATACTTTATGGAAAACAGGGTAGCCACTCACTTGCCAGTGAGAGATTCTTGGAAAATTTTGATGTAACAGTTGTACAGGAGAGTGGAATTAAGCTGACAGGAGGGTTATGCATTAGGGATGGTTAAAGGTAAGCAAAAAACATGAATTTGGAATTAGATTTTTGCTGGGTTCTTTAATAACAGAGTTGAGGATAGTTGCCTTAGGAAATCAATCTGATGGTTGGTTCATTGGTTTAAGAGCTGCATGTGGCTCCTGAGCCTAGGCTGTTTCTGCACGGCCAGAGGCAGCGGCTTCCCACTGGCTGTGATGAAGGGGTCGCAGGGCAGTGTGGGCGTGTCGTTCCAGCTGCCTGGAGCTGCAGAGGAATGGAAGGTAAGTCCCTTACAGACACTGGAGGGGCCAAAAGTGGCACCCTCATGCCGGTGCACGAGGATCATTCGTTCAATGAGCGAGGTTTAAAAGTGGCATCTTTGCGCTGCTGGGGGTGGGGGGACAAAGACGGCACTGCTGTGATGCAGCAGCGCGTTCTGTGCGAACAGCACCCTCGGGACGGTGCTTTTTCTGTCCCTAGGGCGCTGTTATTTGGCCATGCAGAAACAGCCTTAGAGTGAGTCTCATTGGTTAAATGGTTGTTTCCATTGATTTTCACTGGTTTAAATTTCTCAGTGCAGTTTTCCTCCATTCAACAAATTGCAGTGAAGCTCTCAGAGGCTGCAATTCTCACCAAAAGGATACTTATCAAATTTCAGACAGACAAGAAGAAGCATCTGTTTGCTACACATAGCTTGTGCATCAGGGAGGCATAATCAATTGCATACCCACCCTATGTGTGCAGTGTATTTATATGAATGTTTGAACACCCACTGGTCGAGATCACATCCTGTTCCCCATCACCAGGGATAGGGAACCTGCGGCTCGAGAGCCGCATGCGGCTCTTCTGCCCTTGCACTGCGGCTCCACGAGCCAAGCCGCCAGCTTCATCTTTGCCTGCCCTGCAGGCAGCAGGGCGGGTGCACCAACTGCCCGCGGACGGCTGGGCCGCGCCACAGGCTTCCCCTCTCGCCTGCCCTGCTGGAGTGGGGCGGGTGCTTTCCTGGCGGACGGCGAGGCCAAGCCGCCAGCTTCATCTTTGCCTGCCCTGCAGGCAGCAGGGCAGGCGCACCAATTGCCCATGGCCGGCTGAGCAGTGCCGCGGGCTTCCCCTCTCACCCACCCCATTCAAGTGGGGCGGGTGCTTTCCCAGCGGCTGGCAAGGCCAAGCCGCTGGCCCCATCCTTGCCTGCCCTGCGAGCGCACCAATTGCCCGCGGTCGTCTGGGCCGCACCACAGGCTTCCCCTCTCACCTGCCCCATTGGAGCGGGGTGGGCGTTTTCCCGGTGGCCGGCAAGGCCGAGCCGCCGGCTTCATCCTTGCCCTCCCTGCAGGCAGCAGGGCAGGCGCACCAATTGCCCATGGCCGGCTGAGCAGTGCCGCGGGCTTCCCCTCTCACCCACCCCATTCAAGTGGGGCGGGTGCTTTCCCAGCGGCTGGCAAGGCCAAGCCGCTGACCCCATCCTTGCCTGCCCTGCAGGCAGCAGGGCGGGCGCATCCATGCACTTCTCAGAATGAGTGGAGTAAAAGGTAAAAAAACCCCAATATATACAGTGTTATCTTTATTTTAAATGTCAAAGTGTTCTCTTTTCCCGTGGAAAACGGGTCCAAATGGCTCTTTGAGTGTTAAAGGTTCCCTACCCCTGCCCATCACTATCAGGCAGGCAATTAATCAACAGGCTGTTTGGCTATTCACAACCCATTTATGTCTGAATAGCCTAGGAATAGTCATGAGACACTAACTGCCCTCTGTTCTTTCTGATAATCTACCAAGGAAGGGGGGTTTTTGGGGTGAAATGAGAAGTTTAAGAGGAGTTTCTGATTTCCCACCTTGGAACGTTGTCTTGGCAAGTGAAAGAATTGCAAGCATCAGCTGGGTGTAGGCTTTTGATTTATACCCGCCCCCAATATTGCTGATTTCCATCAACGCTGAGCCACACTGGTGTTGGAGAATGGATTTTGATCTTCAGCTTTATTGTGTTCCATTCTTGCTGAGATGCAACAACTGATGTGTGTGTGTGTGTGATGAACAGTTCTGAATCAGTTTGGAAGGATGACCTGTCCCTCACAGGTAGACATTCCCTGTAAGATAGGTCCGTATGAAGCAGAACCTTCTCCCAGAAAGGACTCATCGGCAAAACCACCAGCCCCAGAGCCAGAAGGGCCCTCTAGACAGGATGAATACACCCCCTTCTAGACCAACGTCAGTGTCCCCCAGGGCCTCAGGAAAAGAGAACACAAAGAGTCAGAGCAAAGGCAGGTGCAAAGTGATATGTCCAAGAGTACAGATGCAAGTGCAGGAGTACACACATGGCAGCTTGTAGCCACTCTTCCTTCTGGAAGCAGGGCACTGTAGTGATGAGTCTTTACAGGAGGAAGGATCATTCAGCTAAGAACACTGATCCTAATGACTGCACCCAGCTGTATCTGTAAGGAAAACTGTCTACAGAAGCTTGCTGCGAGAGCAAGGTCAATGTGGATTCAATGTGTCTGCAAGCTAGTTGATGACCCTGCCTTGGAACTGAATCTGAGAACCTGCTGCCTGACCTTGGACAGATCCTGACTTTGCTTATTGGATCCATCCCTGACTGTACTGTCTGCTTGTGAGTGGGAATTTCTGGCTTGACCTTGGATTTTGTTTTGCATGTTGTACTCATGGACATACCACTCTGCCTATCTGTTGCCAGAGCTGTGGGTTGAAGTGGTGGATCCAGACCTGACTTCTTGATAAGTGGATCAGTGTGGAACATGAGAATCCTATTAGACTGGCTCCCAACTCCCAGGACAATTACCTCTACTAAAAGATTTGCTTCAATAACAGAAATATTTATTTCAGTTCAGCTAGAAATAAACCTCTGATTCCCTGCTCCAGCATTACATCCTAGCAAAGAAACGGCATAATTGTTCCATGTCTGAAAAAAATAACAATGGAACTCTTCTGCATCCCTATGCCATTGAGCCCCTTCTAATGCATAAACAGAACTCCCCTGTCCTTTAGGGCTTCTTCATTTAGTTCAGAGGAAAGTGAAATTCTTAGCAATTGAGCAGACATGTATGTAGAACCCACTGAAATGAATGGGGAATTTTGCCCACACAGAAATGCTATAGTTGTATCCAGCCAGACCTTTTCACCAAATTTTGCTCAACCCTTTCTTGTCCCTGCCTCCATCAAAGGTGGCTTTTGCCCACAGGTATTTCATGGTGCTCAGCGTAACCTTTTTGGTGGTCAGAGTGGAATTCTTCCTTTTTTTTTTCACCAATGGAAAAGTTGATGGGCTAAAACCCATACATTTCTAAACTAGGACAATAATAAACTTTGCAAAAAGATGATATTATGTCATAAAACATTACTTTTTGTTATAAGGAAGCTTTGATCCAAACCCCCAAACTGCATCAAAACATTGTTAGGCATTGTGCTATAGCAACAATTTGCCACTGAATTTCCTTGTATAGACAAAGTAGTTCAATAATGGTACAATATCTAATGGACTGAGATGGTGCTATTTTATGGTGCTTACTGCCAGGAAAGTGTTTTTGGATGGCATCATGAGAATCCTATTAGACTGGCTCCCAGTTCCCAGAACAATTTCCTCTACTGAAAGATTTGCTTCAATAACAGAAATATTTATTTCAGCCACAAAAGGGAAAAATGGGTATTATTGCTATTGAACTAAAACCAGAATTAGAGGAACCACTGACAGCTTGATCAAATAAACTGTTGTCTGGCTAAAATTTGGACACAATAACATTATTTATTTATTTCCTCCTTGCTGCAGGGTTGATGCCCATTCAAGAATGTGACACTTGATTAAAAAGCTACCAAACCTTGTGTGGTTTGAAGCTAGGAGCATGGTTCAGTGTTCTGCAAATGCTTTCAGCATCTCACACAAAACCTTTTCCTTTAGCATGAGAGACCTGTCTCTGGTTAATGTCACTACAACAGACTGTTAAGAACGTTACTACAAATTACAGTCTGGATCATTCCAAACTGAAAATAGACTTCTTTCATCTTCCAGATGGCTGTCTGATTGGGAACTGGGCAGGATCACATTTCAGGTTGTGACTTAATGATTCAGGACAGTATTTATGGTTATTACCTGACAGAGGGCACCAAAGAAAATTAAAGCACAGCCCCATGCTTCATTTATGACAAAAAAACAAATTCTTGACAGTTTGGTATATTAAAGGTGGCATCTTTAGCTCGGGGCAAAATCCAGGCATAGCTCCACATTTAAAGCAGACCTGCCAAGCACTGCCATTAGAGTCGAGCAAGGCAAAATTAGCCATCACTTCCTTGATTTATATATATCCATTGGAAACACTCTGGGGCTTCCCTTGAAGTTAGCCTTCTGCACACAAGATACAAATATGAGCAAGAGCTTTCCAGGGAGACAAATAACATAATTACACAAGTCCTTTTATTTGGTCCAGAATTCTTTTGTATGGAATTGTATTCTTTGAGGTAGATTTTTCATATTGTTATGGCCAGGAAAAAAATATGGGGTAATGAAGTTTGCTAATTATTATGGATACATATTTTAGTATGTAATTTGCATTATCATTTCCTGGCAAGTATGATATCATTCTAGTAACAGGAGTGGAACTAGAGCAAAAAGACAGAGCCATTTGCCTCAATCAAATTGAAACCATAGGTATGGTACCTAGCTGTAAACCAGCGTAATGATGAGAAATGAAAAAAAATCAAGGTAAGACTCCTAATTTTTCAGTGGCTACCTTCTTCCCAGTCATGCTTTGAGGGGAAAGAGAGAGATTATATGAATACTTTAAGCATACAAATCAGCTTCATATTGCAAGACTTCTGAATAAAATGAAATAAATTGACTTCAGCGGAGTAGAGAGAAAACTATTGGGAGGGGGAGCTTCAGGAAAACAGTAATGACCTCTGAACTGAATAAGGTGCTTTTGGAGACTGATTACTGAACTACTGCTACAATTAAGTATATTGGGGGTTTTTTCCCTCAGAGAAAATGTATTGTACCCATCTGTTGAATATTACTGGACTGCTGAAGTCTGGGGATATTTAAGACACATTTGGCCCATGAGGTGAAGATGAGATTTATGAAAGAAGTGGACAAACTATCAGTCTTGATTGCATTATCAAACATCCAGAGTTTTTAAAGCACAGGAATGGGATTGCAAGCATCCGAACAGCATGTTGCTGGGTAACATTTGTTACTAGCCGTACCACCATGCTAAGGTGGGACACACATGCACTCACACATGGCCTCGCTGAGCTCCTATCTATGCTGCTGTAGGCTGCCAGATGATTTTTTAAAATAAGTGTGCTACATGACTAAGCTTGTACCTCCCATTGTTTCCCAAAATCAGATTTGATACCTAGAGATCCCTGATTTTTTAATGGAATATTGAATCTACAACTTCGCTTTAACTAGTAAACATGTCTGCAAGTTTACTAGAACATATCATAATATTACTATGAAGTTCACATCTGTTGTCTCTGACTGGCTCAAATGGTTCAAATCCAAACTTGGTTTTCCTTTCAATTGTGCAAGATTTGCAAGCAAAGATTTCATGGCTGTTTAATGAAACTGGATGAATGAATTATAATAGCTGATTAATAATAGCAAGACACACATGAAAACAGATGCTGTTTGCTTACTATATGAAAGTCAGACTCAGAGCTGTACTTAACAGCTAGGACATAGGCAGCCTAACTCTTTGTCTAAAACAGTAAATAAGAAAAGGCTCCCCCCACCTTAATGAGGAAAAAGTTGCAGTAATTTTTTTAGAATATGTTGGAACATATATTCTGAAATTAAATCTGCAAATTGTTGAGTATGTTCTTCAAATTCCTCAAAATCAGATATATTTCCTGTTTGGAAAGAAATTCAAACTTCTTCCATTCATTGCAGTTAACCCCTTCCAACTCAACTATGTTTTGTGTTCCTAGTTTGCAAAGAGGGTGCAACTGACCAGTCCATCCATGGCTGCTTATCCCATAGCCATTGAGATACACCACTATGTTGAAAGCTGTTTATTGTGAAACAATTCCATCTGTGTTTGCAGTAATTTCAACTCTACCTTGAAAATGAGAGGTTTAAAAGCATTCAGTCAAAATAGCTGCAACTACATGAAAACTTGCAATTTTGAAGCCCTGATACACACAGTGGAAAATTAGCCAGGATAAAAAAGAACCTCCATATCCAGAGGCAGTTAATCTCAGAATAGGGGGGATAGACAATGGGGGAAAGTTTCAAGGCCATGTTTTTGCACTGTACAGAGTCTTTGGCTGGCCACTCTTGGAAGTAGCATGTTGTAGAACTATTAAAAGGCAGTCATATTCATGTCTATTCAGAAGTAAATTTCTATATGTACAATGCCACTTTATCCAAGGTAAATGTGCTTAAAATCACAGTTTTCCTTAGTCTGATCCAGCCATCTGATTAGAGGAAGGTGTCAAGTGGGGTCTTACTGGGCTCAGTTCTCTTATCCTTTACTGGATGTTTTACTAGATGTTTTCAATGTTTTATATGTGTTGTGAGCCACCCTGAGTACAGAAGGGGAGGGGCAGCATATTAAATCCAATAAATCAAATCAAATCAAATTCAGGGCCTGGTACTTTTCAATATTTTTATGAATGATCTGGACAAGGGGGTGCAGATGACACAAATTGATAGTAGCGAATCCCCCAGAAGATAGAATTCAACGAGATCTGAATACACTGGAAAAGTAGGCGGATGTGAACGATATGCAATTCAAGAAGAGTAAGTGCAGAGTTCTGCATTTGGGTCACAGAGAAGCATACATACTGGATGGGGGATAAATCTCTGGGTAGCAGTGTGTATGAACAAAATCTAGGATAGATCAGACGATAGTCCACAGCTTATCGTTTCCAGATAAATCAAGCATGGCCATAATTCCATCAGTCATTGGCCAATTGGCCATGCTGGTAGGGGCTGATGGGAATTGTAGTTCCCGGAACATCTCGAGAGTCGCAGGTGTTCCCTACCCCTGGGGTAGACTGTAAGCTGAGTATGAGCAGTCAATGTGATTCAGTGGCAGATAAGGGTAATGCAGTCTTGTAGAGCATCATCAAGAACATAACATCCAAATCTTAAGATGTCATAGTGCCATTGTACACTACATTGGGTCAGGCCACACCTGGAGTACTGGGTGCAGTTCTGAAGAGCTCTCTTTAAAAAGGATGTGGACAGAATTAGGCAGGTGAAGAAGAAAGCAACAGGGGTGATCATGAACCTGGAGATCAAACTCCACAAAGAAAGGGTGAGGGGCTTGGGAATATTCAGTCTAGGCAAGAAGAGGTTTAGGTGGGAAATCATAGAATTATAGACTTGGCAAAGACCACAAGGGCCGTCATGTCCAACCTTCTGCCAGGCAAGAATACACAATCAAAGCACTCCTGACAGATGACCATCCAGCCTCTGTTTGAAAACTTCCATTATCCTCTGAGGAAGCATATTCCATGTCAAACAGCCCTTGCTGTCAGGAAATTCTTGCTAATGTGTAGGTGAAATCTCTTCTCATAGTTTGTATCCATTACTCTGAGTCCTAGTCTCTGGAGCAGCAGCAAACAAGATTGCTCCCTCTTCAACATGATAGCACTTCAAATATTTAAACATAGCTATCACGTCAACCCTTAACCTTCTCTTTCCCAAACTCATACCCATCTGCCTAAGTTTCTGTTCATAGGTCATGGATTCCAGACCTTTTACAATTTTGGTTTCCCTCCCCTGGACACGCTCCAGCTTATCAATATCCTTCTTGAAATGTAGTGTCCAGAACTAGACACAGGTTTTTAGGTGAGGTATGGCCAATGCAGAGTAAAGTGATACTATTACTTGTCTTGATCTGGACACTATGCACCTATTGATGCGGCTTGGAATTTCATTGGATTTCTTAGCTGCCACATCACACTGTTAACTCATGTTCAGATTGTGGTTTACTTAGACTCCTAGATCCCTTTCACATACAGTTGTCAAGTCAGGTGTTGCCCATCTTATATCTGAGCATTTAATATATTTTTTCCTAAGTGAAATACAGTACATTTCTCCCTGTTGAAATTCATTGTGTTATTTTTGGTCCAGCTCTCTAATCTGTCAAGGTTATTTTGAATTATGACCTTGTCCATGGTAGTAGCTACCCCTCCGCATTTTGTATCATCTGCAAATTTGATTAGCATGCCCTCTATTCCATCATCCAAGTCATTTATAAAGAAATATTGAATAGCACTGGCCCCAGAGTAGAACCCTGTGGCACCCTGCTAGTCTCCAGGAAGAAGAAGAGCCATTGGTGAGCATCGTTTGGGGTCAGTCAATCAACAAATTACAAATCCACCTAACAGTAGCATTGTCTGCCCAACATTTTACTAGCTTATTTACAAGAATATCATGGGGGACCTTGTCAAAGGCCTTACTGAAATACAAAGAATGTGAAAACGATTGTTCCCTTCAGGTATTTGAAAGGCTATCACTCAGCGGAGGACAGTGAGCTCTTTCTGCTACCAGCAAAGGATAAGAATCAAAATAATGGTTATAAATTATGGGTGGAAAGGTACAGGATACACATTAGGAAGACTTTTTTTACAGTAAGAGTAGCTCAGCAGCTGCCTAGGGAGCTAGTGAACCCCCTCCCCCAGCAGTCTTCAAGAAGCAGCTGGATGAACATGTGTCATACGGAAGCTCTAAGATGATCCTGCATCAAGCAGGAAGTTGGCCTAGATGACCTGTATGGTCCCTTCTAACTCCCATGATTCTATGTGATTCATATGTTCTTAAAACCACCTGAATAGTGGAGCTTCTGAAACAAAGAGTAGCTGTTTAGTATTCAGGAATGCCCATTTTCTTACATGCACAAGGAAGAAGGTGGGTTTTATATAGACAACCATTACACTGTTACACTGTGATTTATCATAAATTGAAATAAGTCAAGTGACTCACAATGAAACATGTTTCTGAGAAGGTCACCTGCAGGTGAATCTTCACAAGGTTCCTTTAAGTTTTCATGTTTGTGGAAATGCTTTTTTTCAGTGTGGTTGGGGGATTGTTTTGTTTGGTTTTTTTTGCTCCAGCAGTCACAGTTTCCTAGCATTAAACCAATCATGAGGCTGGACAGGTCCTGTACCTATATCACCTATACATTGACCTCTTAAGTAGACACCAAGATAAATCAAGATACGTTCAGTGAAGCTGCATTTGTATTGTTTCCTTTCTCCACTATAAATTTTGGGAACCATGACTACATTCCCCTCTTTTCTAACTTAAAGGAATCCCTCATATTCAAACTTCCCTCAATTATCTAGTGCAATATCCTTTTGAAAAACATGGCTTCTTATTTAATTAAGGGGAATGTATATGAAATATCTGACAGTGTCAGAATTTCTTGCTCAACGCTTAAAATCACACCAGGAGCAGAAGACTCTTGTCTAGGGGGGGAAAAAATCCATTTTCTTGTCATTTTTATAGCTATGAAAGATAATAAAATCATGAGAGATATGACTAGAATAACAACAATATCACTTCCCAGGGAAGGAGAAGGAGGGAAGAGAAGAGGGAGGAGATTGATGCCTGAAAGCTCTTGTCTAAGTAAACAATCTGCATACATTTGCATTTGTATGGGGCCATTGTGATAAAGTTGTCTTCATTAACATTAGAAGTCGAAGACATATGTTAGTTCCCCATTTCTGGTTCAAACAGGAGATGCTGAAGCAGAATTACTAGGAAGGCAACTTCCTACTTCTGCGGCTGCTGTGATTAGATCAGGAGAGGGAGAGCAATTAATAGAGAGGTGACTGGGAGTCTGACACTAATGAGTGCCAAACATTCATATCAAGGGCAGAGCAGGTTCCAAAATTCTAATTTCCTTGGAAGGGAGAAAACGGCTGAAGAAGAAACACTCAATGACAATCACAGCAATCTGTCAGGCTCCCATTCTGTTTGCCTGAAGGACACTGGAGTGCCAAGAGACAGAAAGAAAAGATGCTTCATGTGCACAACGTGGGGGTGGGGGGGTGGGGAGAGAGACCAGGTGCTGCTTGCTTTGTATTTGATGGAGCATACCCATGGATGGAAAAGGCTTTCAGATAGCAAATCCCAATGGCTGAATCCTCTTGGAAATGGAATGTTTTTCTTAAGTCTCCATGTCCTTGTTTCATATTCCCTTGCTAGAGCATGGTGACAGGCCCAATTGTTAAAGGAAATTGTTGAGAAATTAGCAGGCTGAGAATTTCATGACTTCTCTTGATCATATGCTTAATATTGCTTACATCCAGCAAAAGCAGTGGCGTATTTGCCTAGGGACGACAGGTACCCTCTGTCCCCGCGGGAGGCCACCTTCCACCTGGTCATGGGGTGTGTGTACTGGCCCCACATGATCAGGAAGATGTAGGTCTTTTCAGGTGCTCTCCTCACAACCCCACCCATGTTGTCATCAACATGGGCAGGGTCAAGGGCACCCGGCTGCCACCCCCTGGCTACCCCCTCCTTGCTCTCGGTTCCCAGCCACCAGTCCCTTCAGCTCTCCCTCCAGAGAGGCTAGAAGAGACTGCCATCCCCTGGCTTCTGAGACCTGCTTTTATAAGCACTGAGGCTGGGATAGGGGCGTGGGGAGGCATGGCCATGCCCCCATGGGTGGGGTGGGGCATGGCCCCCTTTGCCCTCAGTGCTTATAAAAGCAGTTCTCGAAGGCTGAGGGACAGCAGTCATTTCTGGCCTCCCCAGAGGGCTGCCAGCTGCCATGGGATCAGGAGAGTGTGTTGCTCTTGGGGGAGCTGTGAGCCCTGTCCCATCCAACCCTCAGGCACAGGGGGGGCACCTGGAGACAATTTGTCTCTGTGCGCTATTTTTCTCTCCATACTTCCTCCTCTTCTTCTTCCTACAGAAGGCAAGGGCAAGCAGGTCCATGAGAATAAGCAGCTGCTGATGCACAACTGGAAGCTCTTTCCCATCCCTACTGCAGTGTTCATTCAAGTCTGGCTCACGTCCCTTGGATGCCATCTGTAATCTGAGGGAACTATTTGGCATATGATTTAGTTGTAAGCCCCTATAGCTGGGTTGGGGCCATTGATGTTTAGATGAACTTTACAGTTAACACAGTTCAGTTTTCAATAAAATAAATGCATTGTATTTTATATATTGATGGAAGAAATGCATTTGACTTTATATTTTGCTTTAAAAGACACCTTATTTCTGGAGATAACTATAAAAATACAGTCATAGAGGCTTTTTCAGACCCAACATCCAAAATACAGATTTTTTAGTCCAAAGATTTTAGTCCAAAGGTTCAGTTTGGATGCACAGAAGCAATCTTAAATCTGACATGGCTGTGGGGATGGGAATCAGTATCTAGACTTACAATGCAAGATTTATTCATTTAAAGCATGCATAGCTTGCCATTTTCAATCTAACAGGTTGTTAAGGCAGCTTCCAACAATATGGAATAACTCATGGTAACCTGCAATAATCTTGTGAGGAGGGGGCATTACTCTCTCTTTTTAACCCTTCCATTCTCCCCCTTCTTCTCTGCCTTTCACTCTTCGTCCTGCCATCTTTTTATCTTACTCTTCTCATGCTTTCTGCTAGCTGCCCCAGCTCTCTTTCTCTCTCTTTCTGCCATGCTACATTAACCCTCTCATTACTCCAACTCTCTTTCTGTCCTGCTACCCAACTCTTTCTTTTTGCCCCACTAGCCCAACTCCTCACTATTCTCTTCAAGGTCCTTTGCTACTCCACCTTTTTCTCTGCCCACCTATGGCTCCAGCCTTCACCTATTCCCACCTCTTCTTCTAACTCCCACTACTTATACAGACTGAAATAAACTGTTCTTCTGCCCTGGAGCTATTGAGACTATTTCACGTGTGTTGTTACACTGTCCTACTGACAGCAGCTGGGCATGATATATTGGGATCTCTTATTAACTCCACCGTCTTGTGCTCCAATAATTATATTATTTTGAAATTGTTATTTATGAATGATGCATGCTGGCTAAGAGCTGTAGCCAGATTTCTTGCATATGGTGTTAAAAATTGTTTTAGTATTTATTGTTTCATTGTATTCCCTCATTTTTGTTTTATTTATAATCCCACCAACCTATGTGAGTTGGGAAGCTACAATTGAAAATGGAAATAAAATGCAATCTGGGGCTCTCCTTTTCTGCCTGCCATACACCAACTTTCTTCTGCCCTGCTATACTAACTCCTCTTTCTCTGTCCTATTATTCTGCCCTGCTACCCCAGATCTCTCTTTCTGACCACCTATTCAAGCTCTATTTCTCTCCCCCATCCCAACTCCCTCTTTCTCTCTATTTTTCTGTCATTCTACCCCAGCTTTCACAGGCCCAATTGCAGAAATCTCTCTTTCTGCTCACTTGCCCCAGCTCTCTCTTTCTCTCTCTCTCTGGCCCACTATGCCAGCACTCTCTCTCTGCCCCCCACCCAAGCACTGTATTTCTGCCCCATAGCTCTCTTCTATCCCTACCTCAACTCTTTCTTCTCTGCTCTTCCTCCAGAAAGCCCCGCTCTTGCCTCCTCAGCAGGAGCCATTCTGGGGACAGTGAGGCTTTCTCACAGACAGACCTGCTCTTGCTGCCTTGACAGGAGCCATTCTAGGTGAGGCCTCCCCTGCCCCACACTTAGAAAGACCTGCTGTTGCCCCCTTGGCAGGAGTTGTTCCAGACATGGCAAGATCTTCTCCCAGAGACAGCCCTGCTCTTGCCACCTTGGTAGGAGCCATTCTGGTCACAGGGAGGTCTCCCTCCACCACTCTTACCAGGTGGCTGCCAGACCCTCTCGAGGTGGCCAATAGTAAGGGCACTGTCTGTCCATGCATAGACTTTTTTAAAAAAATCAGGAGAATTTAACCCCCCTGATTCCTCCCCCACCCGGATTTTTCTGCAAACTTGGGGACTACCCAGAGTTTGAAGAAACTTCTGTTCGGGGTCAGTGTGCTCCCTCTCTGTGGATTTAAGTATCCACAGGCAGGGGGAACATATGAGAATTAGCTATATAGATACCATGGAAATCTAAATTCCAGCAACAAAGAAACCAGAACTAATTGACAGTCAACTATTTGTGCCCAGTCACAAATAAAACCAACAACCCCAAACTCCAGAGCTGCTGAATCAAATCAGAATTCACTTGTTCTCACAACATCAGAGGTAAGGCCAGATGAGTCTTCTTCAGGAAGGCAATGCACAACTTTGGGGCTACCAGTGCAAAGGCCTTTTGTTACATTTTTGCTAACTGGACTTCAGATTCTGGGGCACATCGATAAGAGTCTTAATGTCCTGCATGTATCAGTGTTTCCTATGGGAAGAGACAGACTTTGAGATTTCACACTCTCAGATCATTTAGTGTCTTAGATAAAAAACAGTTGGGCTCAGAAACCCATCTGAAGCTGGTGCAGTTGATCTCAACTGGAGTAATAATGGTCCAAGTAGCTTGCCCCATTAATTTTCATGAATATCCTATTTAGAATTCAGTATAGTAGCTTAATGTGTAAAACAAACATTTAATTAAAGCTCAATATTAATATTTGAGAAGTCAATAACACATTTTCCACCAGCTTTCATTAAATAATCTTTATGTTTTTCTAAAGTGGGTTCAAGACTTGGCTTGAATTTGCTACAGCTATAGTCAAAGGTGTATCTAGGAAAAATGTAGTCTGGTGCAAAATCTGATGCTCTGGGTCACTACCAGGCTGGGTATGGTCACTCCTCCCCACCACACACCAACTAAACAACTTCTTTTTTGCACCAGTGTCCTTTTGAAGTCACCATTATGGACCCAGGGAGAAGGAGGAGGGGTGTGGAGGGCAATTTTCCACCCGCCACATGATTAAATGGCTGCAGCCTGGGGACATTTGATTGACCCCATACGTCCTCCTGGGAGGTACGCCCCTGGCTATAGTACAATAATGTTACAATGCTGTGCTCTACTGCTGTGTTCTACTAGTTCCTCTCAATTCTTAGCTTTCATTTTTAAAAAAGTTAAATCTCCAGCAACTACACTTCAAAAAAATCATCCTTCTAGTTTCTCAGGTGGAACCTGTGGAGCCTCCAGATAAATTAGAACAGTACACCCTTATCAGTTGGTCAGCATGGCCAATTGGCCATGCTGGTAGGGGCTGATGGGAATTGTAGTTCCTGAACATCTGGAGAGCCGCAGGTTCCCTACCCCTGCTCTAGCTAAAGGGCAATATTAATTAGTGACCTTTCAAAAGCTTAAAGGCGGCCCTTCAGGGGTATGGTGGGGGAAAATGAAGGGAAATGGCAGCTGACAGAAGAAAGTGTGCATAAAACTTCTGCATGGCCACTCTGTTGCCAGAGACAATGCCTCAGCATTTTCAGTGGCAATGACAACTACACACACAAGCTTTGGTGAACGGATGCAACCGTTGTGTGTAGTGGGATAAAAACTGGGACTTAAAGAATCAAGTTTTTGTGTGGCGGAGCATGTGGGGTTGAATGGGGAATATTATTATTATTATTATTATTATTATTATTATTATTATTATTATTATTATTATTATTATTATTATTATTATTATTATTATTATTGGGCAGTGTACAACAAACAGTGCATAAAACTACAATACATAATAAATAAGACAAAAATACCCGTGATATTAAAACCCTTAAAACACAGCAGCATGAAGATAACCTCCATTAATTGACCGGCAGTGCCAGATAAATTATGCTGGAGATGGCATAACAAGTGGTGCGGGGGCATCAGAGGGGGCAGGCGATCTGCGGCCGGCCTCCCCAAAGGCCCAGTGGAACAATTCGGCCCTGTGGAATTCACTAAGGTCCCACAGGGTCTGAATAGCTGAAGGAAGAGTGTTCCACCAGGCTGGGGCCAGGGCCATAAAGGCCCTGGCCCGGGTAGAGGCCAGCCGCATCATGGAGGGGTGGGGGACTGTCAATAAGTTAGCCTCTGCAGAACACAGAGGCCTACCTGGGACATATGGGGTGAGACAGTCATGAAGGTATGAGGGCCCCTGGCCATGAAGGGCCTTAAAGGTTAACACCAACACCTTGAAAATGATCCGGAATTCCACTGAGAGCCAGTGTAGGTGGTGCAACATGGGGGTGATATAATCTCTAAAGGAACCACCCATCAGAAGTCATGCCACTGCATTCTGGACCAGTTTCAGTTTCCGGATCAGCAGCAAGGGAAGCCCCGCGAAGAGCAAGTTACAATAGTCCAACATGGAGGTGACCGTTGCATGGATCACAGTTGCCAGGTCAGCCTGGGAGAGGTAGGAGGCCAGCATCGAACCTGACGAAGATGGGGAAAGGCAACCTGAATAACATGGGCCACCTGGCTCTCCATAAAAAGAGAAGAATCCAGGTGGACCCCCAGACTGCAGGCCAGGGGAGTTGGGGTTAAAGAAACTTCCTCCAGTACCCATTTCCCCACCATGAACCAGCCAAAGGACCTCTATCTTTGATGGATTAAGTTTTAACCTGCTTTGTTTCAACCAACCAGCAACCTCCTCCAAAAAATGCTGTAGAGCCACAGGGGCAGAGGTCGTCCCCCCCGCTCCATCAACAGAATGAGCTGGGTGTCATCAGGATATTGATGGCAGACCGGCCCAAAGCTCCACACCAACTGAGCAAGGGGTCGTATGTAGATGTTAAACAAAAGCGGGGATAACAAGCCCCCCCGGGGCACACCAGCAGGCACCTTTGGGAGGCCTGGTCCCTACACCACACCCGCTGACCCCTATCCCGGAGAAACAAGGCAATCCATTGAAGGACCGTGCCCCGTACCCAGCCAGGTGGTGGGTCAAAAGGCCATGGTCAACCACATCAAACTCTGTGGTAAGGTCTAACAATACCAACAGCACTGATCTGCCACGGTCGAGCTGCATGCGGAGCGTGTCTGTAACAGCAACAAGGACGGTCTCTGTCCCATGCCCAGCAGAGAACCCGGACTGGAAGGCATCGAGAAACAAGACAGCTTCGCAGAAACAACGCAGGTTGCTGTTGTGTCTTCGCACAGAGGGGCGGGGCTCGCCCTTACCTCCTTCACTGCATAGCCATGAGAGGAGGCTGATATGGACCCTCACAGCTATACTTCCATCCCTGCGACCCCACGTGACTATGCAGCTGCAAGGCGGAGACCTGTCAAAAACGGGAAGCACAGCCGAGTAAAGTACTTCCTGGGGCAGGTGTTTGCTTGCAAGCGGCTGCTACCTGCATTAAAACAAAAGATTAGCACTGAAAGCACAATTCTTGAAAAACCCAGGTGGGGGGAAATGCAAAGTGGACTCATGTTAGGAGCAGGAGCCGTGTGAAGTCCCCCCCCCACCCGGGTTTTTCCCATCCCCAGCTCGGGCTTATTGGCCCGTGCAGAAGGGGCCTGTGTTAGGAAAAGGTATGGGAAGTGAGGATACAGATTTAGGTGGGGAGGACTGCACTTTTGGGCAGTGGGGAAAGAAACTGTAGAATAAATTCTGTCCTATATTCAGTAATATTTTCCAGTGGAAGTGGGCTGTCAAATAGCTGAATAAAGAGATCCTCTCACTAAAGTGGAAAATCATTCTTGTAGTTTGTGTGTTTGTGCGTATGTGGATGTATGCATGTGTATGTGCATTCTTGTGCACACAAACAGATGTGAAAATTGATTATAAACAATTAGCAGAGCCTATCCAAAATGTTTGTCAATAAATTAGAATATTATTAATCCCACCTGTGTCTTTTGTACTACAAAGCAAAAAAAAAATCTGGTGATAACAAGCCAGATATTCTACTCTGTTTTTTCAAAAGCTATGTATTCTCTCAGCAAAGGAAGAAAAAAAAAACCCCTGAATGCAAGGTTCTAAACAGCCAAACACCCTTGCAAAATGAATGCAATAATGAGGCATTTGGGAGAACAGATCGAGGACTGATGACTTTCAGAGAAGGACATGATACTATTCAGAGTTCCAAAGAAAAATAAATGGATGACAAAGGAATAGCAGCTGTGGATGCATGAAAGAAATGAGTTGGAGCAGCCTTATAATTAAGCTTTGGAAAGGGATCAAAAAAGAGTTCCCTTTCATATCTAAGTTAGATTCTGTCTATCACAAAAGCAATTAAAGAGCTCGAAAGCAACACATACTCCACACATGAATTTATCCCAATCAATCCTTTGGAAAATGCAAAAAAGAAAAAAAATCTTTATAAAAATGAAGACAGGGAGAAATTGTAATAAACCATATTTATGAAGGATTACCCCTTCCTCAAAGCAAAACAAGATAAAAATAAAAATCAAGAGGGGGGAAATGAGAGAGTTTTTGGCAAAAGGATAAAAATAAAGTGAACAATTTGACTATTTTAGTGAGATATGCAAATGGCTGTTGTGGGTTTTCTGGTGCTGTGGTCTGGTATGTTTAGCTCTTAATGTTTCACCTAACATTTTGCATGTCATGGTAAGATATATTTCTCTGTGTAGCTTGCTTGCTGAAGGCTCTATGGCCTCTTTTTTTTCTGGTTCTCATAACTCTGTCCATCAACTCTCTCGTTAAGGCACACGGTTGCAAGATTGCTGGCTTTGTTAAAGCCCTTTATATCGATAATGCTGTTATTGCAATATTGTAGCCCCCTCCCAATAATAATTCCCCCAAATGAAGGAGGCAAAGCAATTCCCTGCACCACATTCTGCCGAAGAAGAGGATCAGGTCCTAGCACTGATATTCTCTTCCCACACCCCACACACATACTTCCTGCTGCTGCTATGGAAGAAGAGAGAGGCTTGTTATTTTGATATTCCTTGTTATTTTGATATTTCTGCATTAGATTTATCCCCACATCCACTCCCTGCCACCCCTGGAAAAGGGGGTACTGAGTGCAGGAGAATATTGGGTGTATAGTGGTATCAAACACTGTTGCTACTATTATATTGAGATATCAATATATAGATATGAGAACTTAGAAGGACCGTGCCCCGTACCCAGCCGTTTTGGCTAATCCTGTGTGGCTGAGTTTCTTTTCTTTGACTTCCACTTGCTGGCTACCCAAAGATGTCAACAGGATGAGTGGGAAGCAGGAAGGATCTGGCAACATAGAGGGGGGAAGGGAAAGGCATGGACAACAGTGTGTGGGAATGGGAAGGATACAGCTAGATAGGCTAGTCATGGGTGGAGAGAAGATGTCCAGGGCAAAGCTGTGTTCACTGGCAAATCTGCCCTGCTGTGGCGGTGAAGCAAATTAAAGTCATGCTAGAAATGATGTCACTTGCTGTGGAGAGAATAGAAAGTGAAAGCAAGACTCAAGAAAATATGTCTGCACAAGAAATCTTGCCGCGACAGACATTCACCCCTGCAGCATGGCAGACACCTTGTGCATAATCAGCCAGAGAATTCAGTGGAAACCAACTTGATCCTAATGTTGCAAGATTGACAGAACCGATGTCAAAGCACAAAATCCAAATCAAACTGGAGTGGCAAGTCAATATCAAACTCTGGCAAGAAGTCACTAATACAGGCACACAGTAAAATGAAAGAAAAACAGTCCTGGAAGTCTTAAAATGCTGACTGCCAATATTCCTAGATACTCCTGAATATTTCTGAATTTTGGGGGCCCCCATTAACTGGTATCCAGAAAATCCCAGATACCATCCAAACTTCCAAATGGATTCAGAAAATACTGGTAAGGTATTTGTAAATATCCAAAAGCACATCCCTACTTGGATGGAAGATCACCAAGGAATTCCAGTTAGTATGCAAAGATGGCTAACAGCAATCCATCTCTGTTCATCTGTTGCCTTGAAAACCCTGTGGGAACACCAAAAGTCAGCTGTGACTTGACAGCACTTTCCACCACCAGTTATTGATCCAGAGTAATGCCACTGCAGTGCTGAGGAGAAAGTTGCTGCAACTCCTTCCCAGAAATAATACACTGTGCACAATAACTGAGTAATCTATATAAATAAAAAGCAAAGTGTCTGTTTCTTATTGTTGCTCTCCAAAACTACTGGACAGAATGCTTTGAAATTTTCAGACAATGTAGGACTTGCATCCAAGTGTGTTTTTAGATTTTTACATACCTTAAATTTCACACCTGGCCCAGGTAAAAGATCTTTTTCCAAAAACATCAGTGCCACCTGCTGGACGGTGATGAAATGCACGTTGCTGACGCTACCGGAATGCGACCCACGCTGTGATGTGTCTTGGACAATTTGGTCTTCGAACCCCCACAGATGAAGTTGCCACTTCGAAAATAACATTGTCAAAAGAACTGTATGCTTAAACTAGGGATGGTCCTTTGGTGGGCTGCACTCTGGAATTGCCTCCAAGCAATCCCGGATTAACCTGGTAGCAACAGTACCATATGCTACCTGCTGAAGCACTCTGGCATGTACGCATCAGGAACCTGGGGAGACGGCAGGCGGCCTTCTGAGGGAAAAGGAGGGAAGGCAGCTGAGAGAGAGAGAGCCCGGGAAGCAGGAGGAATGTCTGCAGACGTGCCAGGCAGCGCCGTGTTGGACCCGCAGCATCCGGCTCGGCTCTTGCGGCCACTCACCTCCTTCCATGAGGAGGGCCAAAATCCCCATGCACACCAACATCTTGGCTGCCACCAGCCCCTACATCAGGTGAGCCCCCCTTCCCTCGGTCCAGGGCAGGGTGGGGTAGGGTAGGCCTTAACTCAGCCTTGGGGCCCACTGCCAGCGGGGAGCTCTTCTGCCGAGAAGCTCGGCATGTTTTGGGAGCCTGGCTGCCTCTAGGATGCAACACCGTCCGCTCGCAGCATGGCTTACTCTGGAGTAAGGTAGGGGTATGGTTGACCCGCTGCTGGAGTGCCAACTCCGAAACAGAGCTGGGCAGGTAGTTCTAATCTGAGATCTCTGAAGTAACCCAACCTGCGGTACATGCTTACTCCGGAGTTTGAGGTTTGTAAGTGCCTACTCTGAAGTAACGTTGGGTTTGCCCTGACCTTTGAGAAGTGGTTAGATAATGGCTGCTGCCACCAGGCTCTGCCAGTGCGTACTCCAAGGTAAATTAGGTCTGAACTGTCAGTGCCAGCCTATGTTGGACCATCCCTGAATTCTACTAAACAAACTACAAACCATAGTACAACATTGTGAATCCAATCTGCTGTTGAAAAGGGAAAGAGGGATTCTATTTGACCAGCCCAAAAGGCTATGCTGGGGATCATTGGACCTTCATGGACATCTGTGTGGATTGGTGACTGTGATGATGAGGACATTTGCCACAGCAATGCGTGGCTGGGTACTGCTAGTCTATATATATAAAAATCTAAATGTGTGTTTGTCCCTGATGGTCTCCCTCAGAAGCTGCTGGATGGATCACCCCCAAATTTTCACAGGACGTCCCTCCCTTTCCTGGGCAGGTAATCGGACCTTCAAATCACCGAAAGTCCATATCTGAGCCAGGTAAAACGTCTTTTTCCTGGCACACCAGGCCATGAAGCTGGCTGTGTTTAACTTTCACTCTTAGAATGTTCGTGCAGCATGTCTGTGGCCTGAGGGCTTGGTATGCCCTTAGAATGTTTGCACAGATGGCCAGAGATGAGCAGTGAAAACAGTAAATAGGTAATACTGGTAAGTAATACAAGTGGAAGTGAAACACATACACACTTTGCTATGTGAGATGTCAGGTGGGGTTCCCTCCCTCACACGCAGGTAACTTTCACTCTCTGTGCCTCACCTACTACTACCACACAACACACACATACTCTCATACACATCCAGCTCATCTTCACACACCTCACTCTGCCCTCCCTCACATCCAACTGCCACTTACCCACTTCTTCACCCAAATTCACCACAGCTCTTTTACTAAAAGCGAGCTGGAGTTTGCCTTTTTCTTCTAAGAAAATCTGCGGCGAACCAACACTACCGGGGGCGAACCAAAACTACTGGATCCACTTCTTTTGCACATGGACCTTTAAGAACCCAGGGAGCTGGCCCCGATCTGAGTGCCTCACCACCCTGCCTCTGCTGCCTGACGGATAGCCTGCTTGCCCCAGTTCTGCCTTACTCAAGCCAGGACTGTGCGTGTCAACCAGCCTCATGGACAGCACGATTCACACTCTGGACAGTTCTGTTGTGGAATGGAAAGGGTTACCTTATACTAAAAAAACAAGTCAGCACCATATAACGATGTGCATTGAAAAGGGAAAGAGAGATTCCATTTGAACACCCCAAAAAGCTATGCTGGGGATCATTGGACCTGCATGGACATCTGTGTGGGTTGCGGACTGTGATGAGAAGGACAATTGCCACAGCAACGTGTGGCCGGGCCCTCTAGTATGGTATAAAGGGTTTTAGAAATATAGTGGTTGCTGGTAGGAACGTCAAATTCACATACAGCACATCATCAAAACCTTGACTACTTTATTTCACATGTTTATTGGATGAGTTCAGATTCCTGAGCTGCCAACCTCCCTTTTGTTGTGCCCAAAATACAGCTTGTCTATTATTTCACAGAGCAAAATATTGTTGGAAAATGATGTCACTTGGAAAATAATAAGCTGTAAGTCACAGCAATTGGCACGAGCCATGCCATATTTCCCCCATCTACTTTGCACTTTATTCTCTGAAGAGAGTATAGTAAAAAGGCCCGCTATCATGATGAAGAATTCCAGACTATATACATATTAAAGGAATCTGCAGAGTTTCACAGGTGATAGAAATCAGCTATGGCCAGGCATGGGGAACATCTTTTCAGCAGCTGGATGAGATCTGGGTTAAGCTTCTATTCTGTTACAAGCATCTAAGCCTGGGTATGGTCAGAAGCATCCTGAGACCCCAAACGAGCTGGTCAGAATATCCAGGATTAGCCCAGAACTGGTATCCAGTTTTGTTTGCTTTTGTCTTTCTTTCTTCTGTTTGTTTAAACTTTTTATTTTTGGTTTTTTGTAAATTGCATTTCATATAGTGTAATTTGCTTTGGGTCCCCATTGGGGAGAAAAGTTGGAGGAAAATACTGAAATAATAAATATATGTCAGAACTAGGAGACAGGGCAATGGGCTTACTTTTTCTAAGCTGTGCAGAAATTTATGGATCTACTTACTCAAATGGAAGTGTTGGTCCTGCTTTTTGCCCTGACTGACTTATTTAGTGGCAGTAGTGCCCAGTCTATTAAGCATATAAGAAAGAATTTCTTTTTGGGTGCAACAATAACATGATTACTCCAGTAATGGACACCTCTGACAGCAAAAGCTGCACTGGCTAAGTCAGGGGTAGGGAACCTTTAACACTCAAAGAGGCATTTGGACCCGTTTTCCATGGGAAAAGAAAACACTTGGAGCCGCAAATAATTTTTGACATTTAAAATAAAGATAACACTGTATATATCAGGGGTTTTTTACCTTTTACTCCGCTCATTCTGAGAAGCACATGGATGTGTCCATCTCTGCTTACCTGTGCAGGGCAGGCAAGTAAGGATGAAGCGCTCGCCTCTGGGTTTTTTCAACGTGGGCGGCGATGAGGAAAGCTCATGCGGCTCGCCCAGTCGCCATGGGCAATACTGATACTCTGCCCTGCTGCCTGCAGGGCGGGCAAGGATGGGGCCGGCAGCTCGGCTCGTGGAGCCGCAGTGCAAGGGCAGAAGAGCCGCATGCGGCTCTCGAGCCACAGGTTCCCCACCCCTGGGCTAAGTAGATTATTGTGGGAATGTTCTGTTTCTTCCACCACTACTATCTGAGTGCTGAACGACACAATATGTATTTGAGTTAGTCAGGTCACTTTCCATGCAGCCAGATAGCAGGTGTGAGGCTCAACTGGGATCAGTGCTGTGGCGTGGAAGGGGGGAAGGGGTCTCTACATCCCCCCTTGCAATTTCTCCAAGCCAGATCAGTTCAGGGGGGCATTATTAGCTAAGTGGTAGGGCTGCACATGCAGTATTTCATGCATGTGCAGCCTTGAAACAGGAAAAAATTCAAATTGAAACCAAATGCAATGATATCAATAATTTTAATATGAGACTTGGCTTCAAGAAGTAATCCTTTCTGTGTGGGTAAAATTACAAATAGAAAATAATATGCAATCCAAGTGCAGATTCTTACTGTCATTGATTCAACATGCTCTGTATTTTGCTGCATTTATACATAGTGGGAAACTATGTAAAATAAGCTGCAATAGAGATGATCATGCCTGAAAATTTGCATCCAGATTGAAAGTTATTTCCTACGCAGAATATTTTTTTATGTAGGAAAAGCATAATGCATGCATGATCTTCACTTCAAGTACTTCATACTTCAATACCAATCTAGGGTCTTGGAAGGGAGGAATGGTTAAAATATGCTAGTGACTTTTGCTTCTGGTCTGAAAACCCCTCAGAAACTTTTTTGTCCTGATGTTAGCAGCCAATCAGTTGTATTTCACCCCAGATACTTATTCTTACAATTTGCAATTTTGCTGCAACTTTTTAAAGAAAAGTCTGTTATATTTGTTGTGACGACAGTCTGATTTACATTGGCAATTTTCATGACACCATCCACATCCACCCACAGACACACAAATTCATACAATTGCAACATCTCAACTAGCAGTTATTGGTTCCTTTTTTAAAGCTCTGTTAACCTTTAATAATCTGGATATGTGAATATCCTCTGCTGTGCCTCATAGCTTAGAAAAACATGGAAGCTTTCATTCACAATGCCCCGGGAATAACATCTACTAAATGATGCTCTCATACCTTAGGGAATATCTATGAAAAATATGTTTCCATTTATATAATGGTCCATCTGCCTGTGGATAGTACAGCATTAAAACACGGAGTTCAGGGAGAGACAGATGATAAAAGAATGGCATATGGCAATACAGCCATTAGAAGCACAACAAACTCTGGAGAGTCCTGTAGGACTGACAAAAGGGTTAAAGTGAATGTTGGTTCAATGCTAAATGCAAAACTGAAAAGGACCAAGTGCGACAAATTTACAAATACAC
Organism: Sphaerodactylus townsendi; assembly: GCF_021028975.2. NCBI lineage: Eukaryota > Metazoa > Chordata > Lepidosauria > Squamata > Sphaerodactylidae > Sphaerodactylus > Sphaerodactylus townsendi. The sequence goes on from NC_059435.1 coordinate 41,174,839, forward strand.
GTAGGATTGTTTTAGAAACACTTCTAAACAGCCTCAGGGATTCTAGGCAGCAATGAGGGGAGACTGAAAAGTATTGAATAATGCATGAAAGATAATTTCCCAACTTCATCCTGGGTAACTAGCACCACATTCTTTTGACTGTGTCTGTAGCCATGATTCACCATTTGTTAATCCCACTGCATAAGGAATGAAGATAGCCCCTGTGGATAAGATCTAATGGACACCATCATGGAATAATATACAGAGCCCAGCTTCCAAACATGTGTCTTCAATTTAAAATAATTCAGCAATCATGTTCAACCCAAACCTGATTACACAAAATGGGACTTTTTAACTCCCAGGCTTGGATCAAATTCTAAGGGCTCAGTGGGGAAAAACTGCTATGTTTATACATTCCAGATTCGTTGGATGAACTGCCGATAAATTCAACTATTTATTCCAATCTCTTATCATCTCCATTGAGAAACTGCCAAGGCTAGGTAAGGCAGAAGTCTTTAAGGAATAGTTGTCGCTATTTTCAAGCATGTTCAAAACAGAACAATACGTTAATTTCTTGGATTTGAAAATAATTAAAATAGGAGTAGGGGTAGAAAGTATGGTTGCAAAACAGTTAGTAAAATTCAAGGGAAGAGATGGTGCATACATCTTTTTCATGATTTAAATACATACATTTATATGTATATAACTAAAATTTTAAAAATACCGGTAGTTAGAAAAATGGAAATTACAAATGGAGCTAAATAATCATGTTCCTTTGACAGCATCTACAATATGCTCTTCACTCTCTCCTGTCTTCCATTGGGTGGTCACCTTCACCTTCCATCTTCCTGCTTGCTATTTTTGTTGGAAAACTCTCAGCAACCTGCAGTTTGGACTTCTCACTTTAGATAAATTTTTCCAGTGTTAGCGTCTCTCATATCTTTTTTCTGTATAGCTGCCAGAAGCTCAGGAGAGTGGAAAGTGATACTTCTGGATACATTTTACCACCACTGTCTTTATATGTTGGAATAGCTCCTCAAGGATTTAAAAAGTGAAGTTATGATGTGGGAGTCTCTTCATATATGTGTGTGTGTGTGTGTGTGTGTGTGTGTGTGTGTTACAATACTTTTTATTTTTTTTAAAAAAAAATTTCTTTAGCATTTAATTTATATAAATTTTAGTGTTCTCAGAACAAGTGAAATAAATATTCTTATGTTACAGATGTGAAATGAAAACCTAAAGAGAGTAACACACTATAATCCATTTTGAAAGCTCATGTTTGAGCTAGATTTGAACCCTGACCTAACAGGTTATCACTGAAGGTCCCAAGGTCTGGAGAATATGTCCACAGCATCATTCCAGATTGATTCACAGTCTTAATGAGGGAACGTGTGCATCTGAGTCCTTCTTGCCTGAGTTTGAGTCTGTAAGGCCTTTTCCATATGAGTTGTTTCCAACATATCTTGCCACCAAATGCCACTTTTTTCTTTTTCTTTTAATTGCACATGTGTTCTCTTAATTTTCCCTCCATTGATTTCCCAAGCACTTTCACCACAATTTTTCCATTCCATTCCCAAGTCAGCTTCCCATGAGCATGTAACCATGTTGAAATGGTCTTTATTTCTCTGCTCCACCAAAATAATATCCACCCCACATAGTCTTCCAACCTTCCCTTTTCCTTCCCCTTGTCCTCTGTTATCAATTTTTTCTCTTTGTCATATTGCATTAGCAATTTAATGTTAGAGTATAGACTCAAGCCAAGTTGATTGTATCAACTTTGGCCCTTTCCACACAGCAAATAATGACCAGGTTGCAGCCAGGCTAAATTAACCCAGCATAGCCCCAGGCCCTTCCACCAGTGCACAGCTCTGCAGGTAGGCACCCAAGCTTCCCCAGAGCCTTGCTGAAGGCAGAAGTCCCTGCTGCGTGACTCCGTAGATGGGAACTGAGAGGTAAGGGGGAAAAACCCAGCTGCATAAATCTGGCGCATTAAAACAAAAGAATTGCACCTATCGCAATTCTTGGATAACCTGGTTTGCAGGGGAAAGTGGGTTTTTTACCAGAATTATCCCGATTTAATTAGCCCGTGCGGAAAGGGCCTTTATCAGTTTCATCTTAAATTAGTGTTGCAACATTAAGGCAAAGATAATCTGTGTCTGCACTTAGGAGCAAGTGAAATTGACAAGGGAAGTTGCTGCTGTAGGAGGAAATTGACAAGGGACTGCCACAGTTAACAATGGTGTGCTACTGCAGCTCTAATATAGCTTTGTGGGGAGGTGGGCTACATGCTTCTGTTCCTTCAGGTAATGGCACCTGATCCAGGGTTTGTTTTGGCTTCCATTTTGGTTGGTGCTTTTCCACAGTAGAAATGGAGGTTGCAATATTTTTGAATTGCTACTTTAAAAAGTGATGTGTAATAACACTAGAGTGCCTGCACAAAAGAAAAAAGGGGAGAGTGGTTCTTCTGTATAATGAATGACATTATGCCACCTTCAGGAACAATACATTTTCAGTAGCAGCATGTGGAATAAATGCAACAGAAGAGACAGGTTGAGGGGAGGAAACAGTGGAGGGAAAGTCACAGAAAACATTTCCAAAACAAAGGTTTGGCCACTGGGAAAACCCATAATATGCTGTGCATGTGGAAGAGGCCTAAGAACTGTGCTGAATGCTAACCACAAATGGCCAGAATAGGCTGAGATGGATGGAGAAACGCTGACTTATTCCTGACAGAACTGCCACACAACCGGAAATGATCCTCAGAGCGTCAACATGTTGCTGTTTAAATCAGAAGTACATTAAGAAGAAGAAGAGTTTGGATTTATATTCCCCCTTTCTCTCCTGCAGGAGACTCAAAGGGTCTTACAATCTCCTTGCCCTTCCCTCCTCACAACAAACACCCTGTGAGGTGGGTGGAGCTGAGAGAGCTCGGAAAAGCTGTGACTAGCCCAAGGTCACCCAGCTGGCGTGTGTGGGAGTGTACAGGCTAATCTGAATTCCCCAGATAAGCCTCCACAGCTCAGCTCAGGCGGCAGAGCTGGGAATCAAACCCGGTTCCTCCAGATTAGATACATGAGCTCTTAACGTCCTACGCCACTGCTGCATTACCTGCTTTGGTAGCCACCTTGATCTAATAGTAAGACAATGTAAAACCACTCCTTGGATTCTGAAATTTGACGAATCAGGTGGATGTGGCATGGGCATGAACACTTGAAGGAGGCAGAGAAGAAACACTAACACAGGGGATTTGGCTTCTACATTTTAAATAACTTTATCCAATGCAGAATGGCTTTGATGAAATTAAAGAAAGTAGCAGCAGAGCAAAATAGTATCTTTGGTATAGCAAAGGCCATTTCTGGTGTGTGAGGGAAAAGGTGAAGGATTCAAATTTCACAAAGAATTTTGGATAGCTATAGGCTTTTTGCTTGAAACTATCTTTTCTTCAGAGCAACTGAGACAAAAAATATTTACGAAGAGTTGAGGACACTTTTGAAGTTCTGCCCTTATTCACTTTGAAATTATTTAAGATCATGAGGAGAACTTTGTCAGCTGGATATAACATATAGTGGTGGAACAAAGTGAACGTCTTAACCCCATAGTTTTGCAGGCAGGGAACATACTGTGCTGGATCTGGGAAGGCTCTGACGTAATTCATTCTGTGAACTTTATTTCATATGCAAATAAATTAGTCTCCTCATGGCTATAAAGTAAAAAGTTAGACTATCCCAGTTTGGTCCATCGCACTTTACTGAAATACATTTCACACATATACCTTTGCCATGTGCAAAATGTTCCTGAGATAGGTCCATATGTGAAATTCCCACAGTATCCTAGCATTTTGTTTTATTAGGAACAACTAATAATATCTTGGTGAATAACTCTTTAAGCCATTTTGATGAAGTTAAGCTGAGCATTCCAGCTAAAAATGTCATTTTTAAAAATTTTAGAGGTTAGATGAGCTGAATGTAGTTTTGCCCTCTGCATTTCTCATGACGGTGTGAAACAGAATTTTTATAACCCGCATTCCTAAAGAGAAGTACTAAATGTCTCTCAAGAGAATATACAAAATGGTACATGGGAAACAATTATATTCACACATATAATCTAGAGACATGGGACTGCACCATGGGGAGTTGACTCACACCACAAGGTGAGTGTACACAAGCAGCCTTATGTACATGTAAGCTGAATATAATTGAATAAGTCAGCTATGTTCTTTAACAGAAATCTAATTAGATACTGAAATGAAAATGAAGCTCAATGACTACTCAGTAAAAGGCTAGGAGGACTTATAAATAAGGGATACTTATAGGTCCTAAAACAGAGACATAGGTCAATTACCCATGACTGACTCTGCCCCACCCTGGTGCAAAAGTCACACAAGAAGTGCTCTTGCTTTCTGCAGGGAAAGTGAGAAGCACAGGGTATAGAGTCTGGCATGGCATGGTGGGCCAAGCAACAAAATGGCTGTCACAAAATGGCTTCCTGCAAGATGTGGAACTAGCCACAAAATGATTGCTATAGCTTAACTTCAGTAACACAATGCAGTTCCTCATGCTGTAGTAGCAGCCCCTGCCAAAGCAACATAGAATCATAAAATCTTGGAGTTGGAAGAGACCACAAGCGCCATCAAATCCAACCCCCTGCCATGCAAGAACACACACTCAAAGCATTCCCAACAGAGGGCCCTCCAGCCTGTGTTTGGCAGCGTATTCCACTGTCAAACAGCCCTTCCTGCACCTTGAATCCATTACTCTGTGTCCTAGTTTCTGGAGTAGCAGAAAACAAGCTTGCTCCATCTTCAATGTGACAGCCCTTCAAACATGTAAACATGGTTATCCAGTGGCATAGCGCCAACAGGGCTGGGTGTCACAGAGCAGTGGAGGTGTGGCCGGGCCATGGAGTGGGTGGGGCGGGGTGGGGCGGGGCAGACAGTGCTGCGGCAGGGGCACAGGGCACACGTACACCCCAGGCATAGTTCCACCTCGCTTCATCTCTGTGTTTATCATGTCACCCCTTAATCTTCTCTTCTCCAGACTAAACATACCTAGCTCATAGGTCATGGATTCCAGACCTTTTACCATTTTGGTCTTCCTCCTCTGGACCCATCCCAGCTTGTCAATATCCTTCTTTGTCCATTCTAATGACAATTTGCTCTTTGTTTTCAGTAATGACAAATCAGTAGACATCAAGGAGAGGGGTTTTGGGGGGATTTCTTCATGTCACAGATATATTTTGTTGGACAGGGTGACAGAAAAGTTGTTGGCCAACAATATTTGTGGCCAAAGAAGTGCAAGTCATTGTTCTAGGGGGAAAAATACTTAGGCTTTCTTTGTCCCTTGCTCTCCCCACAATTGGAATCTTGTGTAGGTGCATGCTACCCACAGTTCTAGTGAGACAAATAACTTTTTTGGTAGTATTCCATTGCATTTATTATTTTTCCCATGGAGAAACAAAATGCTGGGAAGTGGCTTCACAGCATTTGCCAAAACTGACTCTGAGAGCTCTGTCTTAGATGTCTTGGAAAGGTACATGTTGGAGTAGATGTTTTCAAACAGGTTTTGCTGAAGTAGTTGGTGCATTACAGGTGCTTTCTCAGGGTACACATCTTAATTATTACAGTTGCAGACAGGCAATTAAAAATACTTAGGCATCTTTGTACCCAATTAGAGCATTAAAGTCAATGGGCAATTAAAAAAAGATAATAGAACATTTTTTTAAAAAAAATACATACAGGTAAAACAAATTAAAAAATTGGATTATTATAGTTGTGTCATTTGTTGGAGGATTAAATTAGCAGCATCAAAGATGTTATTCTTGGTTTTGAAAAAAGAGTGAGGCATTTCTCAGTATTACAAATAAGTATTCTTCTTGTATTAGTGGTGGCTTCTTTGATCCTGTGTTTAGTGATTAAATTAAGCTCCTTTCTCTCTATTGGATAGTTCCAAAGAAAATCTTCAGTATGCTGGATTGTCTAGTTACATAAGCATTTTGGAGGGATATGAATGTGATGAGAGCGGAGAATGTGATGAGGGATGTGATGGAGGGATATGAATGTGATGAGAGCGGAGAAACCTTTCCACATACTCTTAGACTAGGGTTGCCAGGTTCCCTGGCAACTGATGGGGGATGAGGGGTAGAGTGAACTTATTATCTGTAGACATCACTTCCGGAAGTGGCACAATAGCATGACTTTTGGATGTGACAACATCATGTCAGTGACATTCAGGGAGATGATCTGGTATTTGAGCCAAAACTCTGTGATAAAGGCTGTTTTCCCAAATTTAAGAGGGTATCCTTTGATGTTGCCTAGAAGTGATGTCATCCTTCTGCTGAGGTCAGAGGTTAATTTTAAGTGAGATAAGACCCCTGCCAGACAGGTGGATGGTGCGGGGGAGGGACCCAAGTCAGAAAATTCCCGCCCCCAGCAAAGGACTGGCAACCTTGCCTTAGACTGAGACTCCTCCACAACAACAATTAGATTGTTTTAAACAAATGATACAATTTTAAAATAACATTCCAATAAAATTATAGAAAATTTTCTTCTTTCTAGTTTCATATAAAGTAATAAAAATGACTAAAAAATCAAAAAATTTGCACGAGCTTTTAAATTAGGGTAAGCAGATTAAAATGGAATAGGTAAAAGTGGCAGAAGAAGAAAATGTAGAGCCAAAGAGGAGCTGAATGTAAGGGGTATATTGAGGGGAAAAGGAGGTCCAGTTACACTCTGTTATCCAGGGCCCACACAAACCTGGAACTGATTCTGCCACCAGGCCACTTAAGTAAAGCTAAGAGGATAAAAAGGGGGGAAGAGATTGCTAATAATGTCTGATTTTTAAAAAATAAACAGGCCTTTTGGGAACAGCTCCCCCCCACCCTGACAATGCCTTGGTGTCCTAGCTAATTTCTCCCACCCATACCGTAACAGCTCCCACTATTCCTACGAATTCCTAACCAGTCAAAAGACCAGGCTTAATTAGAGATTTGCATAATTCCTCAGCATATTGTAGAGCAGCTGAAAAAAGGCCCCCATCAAGACCAGTTTGAAGAAGGTCCCCAAATTCCTGCTCAAACCCTCAAAAGTCTAACCAGCAAGTCTCACATTATGCACAGGAAAAGTGGGTGGACCAGCCAACTGACAACAAAAGCCTGCCCCAGAAAGCAGAGCACGACACAGTAGCTTCTCCAGCTCTCTTCTGATTGGTTATTCCAGGGAAGGTGACAGATAGTTCACCAATGGCTAATGGAGCTCTTGTGCTTTATTTAAAATCAGGATTGGCACAAAGAAGTACTGCAGCCTACAGTTTGGGAACTCAATTCTGTAATGAGGTGTTGGGTTTCCATTTGCTGGGATAATCACACAGGTCCCTTTTAATGAGAAGTCTGACCAAAATACATAGTATCCACTGAACTAGTGAATGAGAGCACTGTGGAATTTTCAAAATTAAATTATAATAAAATCCATTATTCAAGTTATTGGAGATTTGATCCCTGAAACAAGGGGTAACGAAAACTACTGAAAGTCTTCCAAGTCATATTCAAAGTTTTTGAATTAAACCTTTTTTCTTATCATCATGAGGGTTTTTGTGTACATTGAAATATAAAAGGCAGCAAAGTGATATTCTTACATCCCTCTCCTTTTTCTGAAACTCAAGCTCCAAGTGCTTTGTCTGCAAAAAACATTGTGAACATGTTTATAATTTGACTGGAATGAAGAGGAACAAAGACAAAGAAAGGAATCCCAAACATATGTGAAAATTTTATATCTTATTTGGAAGTCTATTCTCCCAATTTGTGATCTTCCAGAAGAAAAGTTCTCTGTAACATCCTGAAGCAATATTAATTGTGTACATAAAGCCCTGTAAAGTTGTGTTTTGTAAAACAAAACTAGCGAGGCACATTTGTAATTGGCAGACTCTTAATATTGTAGAGATGGCACGGATCTTTAAACCCCCCTGAAATTCCAGTTGTTTCTGGAACAATTTGACCACAACAACTATTGCCAATTTCTAATTAAAAGAGATTCATTAAAACTGAATTAGTAGATATTAGGGTTTTTGACATCTTGAGGAATAAAAGGGGGGTTGTCCTTTCAAATGATTAGGAATTCGTAATATTATGAGGTGGTGAGTGCCTTAGTAGTTGAGGAAACAGCTTTAGTGATAGTAATATCTTTCTAATTTACACTTAATAGGGTTTCATGTGATGGCCAGCAAAACATTAAAGTAATGAGGAAATCTCAGTTATAATTCCCTGACAGATTTTTGAAGGAAAATGAAAAGCTACTCTTAAAACATAATTCTGAGTGGGTCAAAGGCTGTCTTGGACACAGTGAGAATAGACACAGAACTGTGACAATAAGTTGGATTTAGATATCAAGTATGACTGATACTTGAACCACAGACAATGCTTGTCAAGTTAAAAAGAGATGGTTGAAGTAATAATTGCGTGCAGATGGTGTAGACCCTTCCCCGGCAAATAAACACAACAAGGATTTGGAAATAGATTGGGCCGCAGCCCAATTTATTAATTATCAAACATAACACTCAAGAAGCTGGGAGACAAACGGATCACAACATCAGCAGGTCAGCACCGTTGCTGATCCGACCATGCTGCCCCCAATCCCTATTGGGGCATTGGCAGGAAGCCGGGAGCCACCGGGGTGGATACCCTTGGTGCCAACCCTTCCTGCTGGGGTGGCGGGCACCAGCTAAGCCTACCGGCTTGCTTATCAGCCCGCCCCACCCCCAGGCCCTTCCTTAAGGGCACCAACCATGGAGAAGACTGGCTGCCCAGCTCAGCTTCTCCCCACAGATATTGCGATTCCGTTGCCAACCGCCCGGCTGCGACAAAAGTACAAGTATAACAATAAAACCATTTACAACATGTCAACCATTAACAATTGTAACTAGGGAGGGTGGGTGGGTCACGTCGCTCTTGAGCCTCGGCTAGCCAAGAAAGCTGAGGCTTGGGGCGTGGTGCTTATAAGCGCTCTGCTGTTCCCGCCTTTGCAGCTTGGGCCAATCGTTGCAGCTCCCTGCAACTGCGCCCTCAGAGCTGGCTGCCCCATTCCTTTTGCCTCGTGCTGCTCACCTCTGCCGCAATGGTTGCCACTGATGGCTGCTATTTGTCATAAACCCACCCTGGATCTATATGGGCACTTTCGCACTTGCAGAATAATGCACTTTCAATCCACTTTCAAGTGGATTTTGCAATTTCGCACAGTAAAATCCAGCTGCAAAGTAAATTGAAAGTGCATTGAAAGTACATTATTTTGCATGTGCATAAGCACCCTAAGTGTGTTGCATGTTCATGTGCATGTAAAGTGTGTTTCTCTTCTTCATACTACCACCCCAAGTCATAAATCCAGCCTCCCATGTTACCAGGGACTTGGGGGTTACTAGGAAAGATTGCTGTAAGCAAGTACAAAGGACAGAGCTCCCAGTTACCTCTGGTCTTCTCCTGTTCCTGTGTGTTTAGCATGAGCGAGTGATCTAAGGTGAACAAGGAAGAGTTGATTCACAGTCTGGCCTCTCAAACAGGAAAATATTTTATTGCTATTGATTACATTACAGCAAAGACAGGGAAAGTACCATCATACCTACTGCTTACAGATCTAAGGAAATAATAGTAAAAGAAAAAGCCAAAGCTAAACTGAACAATACAGAAGATTTTTTACCTTTCAAACACACACACTGGATGTCTTGGGAACAAATGAATGTCCTGACTTCTACCTGCTCCATGCAGAGGAATCCAACCTCTAGCATTTGAACAAAGAGTAATGGATTGTCGAATGGATTGTCGAAGGCTTTTAACCCTTCCTGCCTTTGTTGGCAGGCAGAGTCTTTTAGTCCAGTTTGTCTGTAACAGAACTGAAAATGCTGAACATACTGAAAAGTCTGGCTATAAAGTTTGAAAGACCCTTGACAAGAAAGAAAGAAAGAAAGAAAGAAGAAAGAAAGAAAGAAAGAAAGAAAGAAAGAAAAAGAAAGAAGAAAGAAGAAAGAAAGAAAGAAAGAAAGAAAGAAAGAAAGAAAGAAAGAAAGAAAGAAAGAAAGAAAGAAAGAAAGAAAGAAAGAAAGAAAGAAAGAAAGAAAGAAAGAAAGAAAGAAAGAAAGAAAGAAAGATGCTGAGGGAGCAGATGTTTTTCATTACCTTTTATGAAAAAACATCTGAGTTCAGAAAGACCTTTTAAAATTTCTCTCTGTGTGTGTGTGTGTGTGTGCGTGCGTGTCTGTGTGTGTGTGTGTGTGTGCTGGAAGTCTGACAATACTAAATGAACAAGGAGAATGCAGATCATGATAGTATCTGGGTCATACAATTCTTCCAGCTACATGGGTCATAGAACTCCTGAGCCTTTGCAAAATGAACCATTATTTTAAGAGAAGAGTCATCACGTTTTGTATGATGATGACCCCGAGGCCCAGTTATCTCCACTGGTGATCTTCCTGGAACCCTGCCTTCCTCTGGAAGTGCTGACACTTATGCTCTTGTTCTGACAAGTGATAGCATCTGCTCTGTGTGTTTGGCTCCACTGTAGCAGCACACAGCCTTCCGCTAAAGTTTCTTCAAATGGAACGACAAATGAACCAGACAGTAAAACAGTCTGATCCAGCCAAAGGAAGCAAAGAAAAAAGTGAACTAGTGGGGCGACAGAAAATGTTGGCAGCAGCAACATGAACAAAAAGCAACTGGAATGTCAGGCATCATTCATAAGACAACAGAATTATGTAATTTCAAACCAAAGATTTTGTATGCGTTTGATTCCAACCCCCGCCCCCCCCCATTTTCTCCAGATCAGCTAGCTCTGAATTTGAAAAGATAGATATAACTTTGCTCAGGGAAATTTCAAGCAACCTTATTTTCATCAGATCATAAGTGTGTAGGTGTGTGTGAATGCATGGAAGGACTCCATGTTGACTGTTTAGCTTAATATATTTAGCAGAGCAGCATAAAAGAGACCAATACGCAGTTACTGGTTTTATATACTAACCATTAGGGAGGGTTACGTGGAAGAAAAATAAAGGACAACTTTCTATTCTAGCACTAATTTGGAAACACAGTTCTGCACCATGGGGTCTCACATGGTGCCTATCTAGCAAAGCAAGGTGCAGTGGCAGTGTGTGTTCAAACAAATAAACATACTTTACTTTATAACTTTCTGTCTATATAACTAGCTCCACACAGGCAGTGCTGGGGCTAGCTGACCAATAGCTCAATCAATGAACTGGCCATAAAACTCTGACCTCAGTAGCTAATTAGCATGCACACAGTTAACCTGTTCATGTCTGAATTGTGACAGACACTTGCAAATACCAACACTCCGTGGCTTAATTACAAATCAGCAATGTTCCAGTCAACTGCTACCAGTTTTCTGCACAAATTTCCATACACTTTGCAGAACAAAAGGCACAACTAACTACCTGTGGGAAAGCCTTGGGTGTACCTGGGAAGGGCTGCATGTTCTTCAGTTTGTCCTATACACACTCTCAGACCTGCTTCCCTTTAGCTTGTAGTCTGTCTTGAAAGAAATTCAAACTGTATGACAATAATTGTGCTGGAATCACTTGGGAGAGATTGATAGAATAGTACAGGGATGACTGAAGAAGATGTCAAAGACTGGTGATCTTCTGTCCTTTTAGATGTTTCTTAAAAATACAGCAGAGATGAGCCAATGGATCAGGACTCAGAATATCGTAGAGTCTAAGAATTCCAGGAGCGCAAACTTCAATGAGATGGACAGTGTTAGATCTGACAGAGAACAACAGCTAAACTTTTAGATCAACATCAGCTCTAAATAGAGTTGCCAATGCAGGGTTGGGAAATTCCAGCAGATTCTCAGGTGAAGCCTGGGGAGGGCAGTATTTGGGCAATGGAGGGAGATCAGTGGGGTATAATGCCATGAAGTCCAGTCCTGAAAGCAGCTATTTTCTCCAGACGAACTGATCTCAGTCATCTGGAGAAGCCTTGGAATTCTAGGAGCACTCCAGACCTGAACAAAAGGTTGGCAACCTTGACCCTAAACAAACTTTTGCTGGCGGTGGGGAGACGGAGCTCACCAGAAAGGCTCCTTTCTTGTCACTTGTCACAGGATGCTTGACTGTGCTGCAAGTAGTCTTTCTCCAAGTGAAAGCAGTATGGTAAACATCAAACCACTAGAGGGCATCTAATGTAAATGTTGTCGACTGGCTTTACAAAGCAATTCCACCAGGTGTCACAACTCCTTCAGCTTCTGCCCTTTAACGTTTGCATTGCCATCGTTTAATGGCACGGTTAATGTGCAAGGATCCCAGATCCGAAACAGCTCTCTTGCTTTTATTTTTGCTCTGAACTGGCCGTAGCATATTCGTACGTCTCATTTAAAGCCCCCATAAAAATGTCACCAGCTGGCCATTCCATTTTATATAGCCACTTAAACTGTAAGAATTTATTAGTTATATGACTCTCCAAAGTATATTTGTAGGCTGCAGCAATATTTGTCCTATTAATTAGTCCACATTTAAGCGACATCTTTTAAGCTGTCATTTCTTCTGGCTTCCGAAGTGGGGTGGGGCGAGGAAGAAAAGAAAATACTTTCAAGCCTTTTCCAGTTTTAACAATGGGCGTGGCTGCTGCTGGAGGATTTATTGATGAAAGGAATCCTACTTTGATTGTCACAGAAAACTATTCTCTGGAGTGCTGAGTCTTGTAGGAAGAACAGGCAAGGGATCTGTGGCCTTTAACAAGCCAAGCCTTACCACTCCTGTTGCTGTTTCCCCATTCACTGCCTGGCATTCCAGAGCACGTCATGCTCTGAACACCACCTGGGTATATGGGCAGCCTTTCAGTAACAGCAGGTGCCTGCATAGGATCTGGCCAGGTGAACACCTTCTGCTGTGTCCTGGGTAGTGAGAGGAAGACTTCTTTCCTTTGTCGCCATGGCAGAAATGATAGAGTTCTGATTGTGCTGCTTGCTGGAGGCTACAGGTTTCCTAATTCTGAGAGCCAGGGCAAATGTCAGTGGTTATTGGACTGATCACTGGCATTTTCTGTCCTAGTTATGAAGATAAGAGGTTTTGACTCCATGTAGACTTGCACATTGCCATGAGAGAGTATAAGAACATGAGAAGAACCTGCTGGGTCAGACTAGTGGTTCCTCTAGTCTAGCATCCTATTTCATTTTAGCAGCCAACCAGTTACCGAAATACAGACTAGAGGGTGAACAGGGTATAGAGACCATGGCGATAACCTGGTGTGCCTGTTAGCACTCGTGTTCAGAGGTTTGCTGCCTCTGGATATGGAGGCACCCTTCTGCATAGATAACCCCCTGTTTAAAGCTGTCTACGTTTATGGCCATCACTACCTCCCCTCTGCAGTTTAATAACTTGTCGAGTATTTCCTTTTGTCTGTTCAAAACTTATTCCCCAACAGTTTCAGTGGATGAGTCTGAGTTCTAGTATTATGGGAAAGAGGAAAAAAGACTCCCTCTATATATTTGCTTCACCCCAAGCATAATTTTATAAACCTCTATCATATCTCTCCTTAGCCACCTTTTTATAGACTAAAAACACCAGCCTTTTCTCACAGCTGGTGGACTTTAGAGGCAGTGGGAGACAGCTGAATGCTGGGCTTGGCCAAGAGTTTAGCTCTCTGCCACCTGCCACTTGTGAGCCTATGTGGACTTTAAAGGCAGCATTCAGCAGGTAAGCGAGTGGGAGAGGGAAGGGTAAGAGGAGGTTCCCTTATTTTTTTTATGGCTCAAGAGCTGAAGTGACCCCAAAAATGCTGGAAAATTCAGCATTTTTCAGGACCCACTTTTTGGGTCGCTTAAACCACCATTTTCTGGCTGAAAATAAACCTGAAAAAAGCCAAAACAGTTTTGAGGGATTTATTTTCAATTTGGCTTTATCTGGATGCACAGCCCGATCAGCCCCAATTCAAAATAATTTAGTACCAAATGGAATTACACTGGTCCCTTGTAGGATGCCACTACTTACTTTTCTCTATTGTGAGAACTGTTCATTTATTGCTACTCTGCACCCTGCCAATTAGTTAACTTTTAATCCATGAAAAAGACCAGTCCAATTATCCACTGATTACTAACTTACCCAGGAATCTTTAGTGTAGTACATCTTTGGTGAGTTACATACACTTGTTAGTAGATCAACAGTTTCATATTTAAATTCTTTAAGGAACCTCAGGTATATACCATTTGGACCGGCAGGTTTATTGGTTATTAGTCTACTCTACCTAGCAGTTCTAGAATGTTATCTCTCATTGCTTCACTTTGATTCTATTCTTCAAATGATCTTCCCCAAACCAGTGCCTCTGGCAAGAGTATGACAGGGTCAGGACTTCTTGAGAACCAAACTGGGAGGTAGGACGGGAGTAGAGAAAGGAGGGAAATAAGTTGATCCTTCATCTTCCTTTCCAATCAGTAGTAACCTACTCTGAGGATGTGAGCAAGTCTTGATTTAAATAGTAAACATGGGGCAAGTTATTGCTACATAGGGTACCAATCTATGTTTTCCTGTTCCTCTTTTCTCTTTCTAGCTTAGGTTTCCTACACTGTCTAACCAGACACAACATTTTACATGTATGCATTTACATGGTACATGTATGTGTCGTGTCTATATTTTTCACCTTGACCCATTGCTGCCATGGAACATATATACACCAGGCAGTACCCTGTTCTTGAATGGAGGATGTTTCTCCAGCCTAATAAACCTTCTTTCAACATGTGGTTATTGCATTAGAAGAAATTAGACATAAGGAAGTTTCCTTAGGCTGGAACAGGACCTTGAATAAAGGGAAGGTGGCCGTGGCAGCAACAGAAGAGGATGAGCTTGCCAGTGGGAAAGGTGGTGGCAATGGCACTTCAGACTCTTGGCTCATAACTAGCAATGTATATGCCTCCTACCGTAGCAGCAAATCACTGTAAATATGTACAATGTCATATCTGCCTAGGGCAGAGATAGTTGAGTTGTAGAATTACCCTCCCCTCATTACTAACTGTTTTCCATTTTGTAGCCTCATCTGCACCAGTCTCCACAACTGTAGCAAGTGTAGTACTCATATATGTTGTCGCAAATCAGATAATAGCGAAGAAATAGCTGTACTCAATGTCAGCTCAGCAAGAGTTGCAACCTGACAATAAACCATTTCTTGTTTCCAGCCGTAAGAAAATTAAACCAAAACTAACATTCCCAGATTTAAAAAGTCAAAGACAGCATGAATTGATATTAGCTGCTAAAACTCAATGAGATTAAATCAATAGCATCTGCAATAAGGCATAATGAAGATAAAATCGTATCTCTGCTTGCCTGAACAGCTGTGAATCTATTTTTAATTGTCTTGGTTTTTGGCAGTCAGGTTAACAACTTTTACAGTGTCTTTATATTTGAATTGTTAAGCAGATTAGTAAGGCAGACCACTGAAAAGCCATTAACTGCAAGTTCCCTCTTTGTGTAGAATGTGGCACTAGCTACAGAACAGTCCCAGACTAATGCAGGCTCAACATCCACTACCCACATCTATTCTCCCCTATCAGGATTTAAGTAGGTGCCTTTTGAAAATGCAAGTTTATGTAAAATTGGCTTCTCACACTCTGTAAGTGATGTTTCTGAAATGTCTGAGTTGGAGATGAAAGTTCCATTCCACTCATGACAGAGCCTTCCTCCAGTACAGATAACCTTCCACTGGTGAGACATACCTCTTCTATTGGATTAAAGCTTCTTGACCTGGGGAGGCTTGTGGCAGGGGAGGGGCTATGGCTCAGTAGAATAACCTCTGCTATGCATGCAGAATAGCCCAGGTACAGTCCCCAGCATCTCCAGTTGAAAGGACCAGCGAGGAAGTAATGTGAAAGACATCTCCCTGAAACCCTAGAGGGCCACTGCCAGTTTGAACAGATGACAATGAGATTGATGAACCAATGGTCTTTTTCAGCAAGAATGGAAAAAACACATCCATATCATGTGCATTCTTCCCCATTTGTAGCAGCAGCTCAGGCAGCAGCAGGTACTGTAATTCCTGGCTGCAACATAAAGCAGTGGGTAAGGGCTAAAGTAGATGTGATAGTGTCCCTAGGTCCAGACTGGGGACCAAGCTGCTATTGTAAAGACTAACGGTAGATATTTACCAAAAAAAACACCACCAGGGTCCAATCCTGACCAGGTTTACAGTGCCATGGAAAAGCTGCACTTGTACCCCCCCCCCACACACACATTTTCAAGTACCACCCCTCCCAGTGGCAGTTTTTGGGACTTGAAAAGGTGCAGAGAGGGTACAAGTGGGGCTTATCCTGTTGTGCTGTGGGCCCCCAACAGGATTGGGCTCTCATAACAGGACCAGTATTATTCATTATAATAATGGCAGTGTCCCCAATTTCAAACTACCATGTCTTGTTTGGCCTGAAAAGGAGGAGGAACCAGAGTCTGAGTTACGCAGTACAAATGTGCTTAAATTCACCTGTGAAGGCTGCAATCTGACATCATCATAACACAAATTATGTCTTCACTCAATGCTCAGTGCTGGTAGTTCACAAGCAAATTAGTTTTACCCCTCACTCAATGATGAGCACATGACACTGCCTTCTACTAAGTAAGACTATTGGTCAGAATTGTCTACTCAGTCTGCTCAGGTAGAGGTCTCTCATATCACCTGCTACTCAGTCTTTTGGAACCAGAGATACCACCGATTAAGACTGGGACCCTCTTCATTGAAAACAGATACTTTACCATTGAACCATGGCATGACCCCACCCTGCTGTTGAGCACAAAAGACTAATACAGCCACTGAGGAGCCATTCTCACTTCATGAACTAAGGAAATATCTGGAAAGGAGTAGTATAAATGACCTAAACAAATAAATAGGTACATTTTCCTCCAATAAAGGAACTTGGGAGATGCTCTGTAGTGTTCCAGCTGTAGACAACATGTTGTGTTCCTTGTTGTTAGCCAGTACTTATCAGCATCAACGTCCGGCTCCACCTGTTGGCATCTCTGGTGGCTTCTGCTGTTGTGAATCATAGCACGGCAAATTTTAAGAGAAACCTTAATTTGTACAAAAATGAGGCTCAAGCTCTATTGCTCAGGATCCAAAGGCATGACATAAACCTGCCAGGGCGAGTCATATTCTTCCCATTGCCAAGTGTACAAGAAGATCCTGTGAGTTTTAGGTGGCACATCTTGCCAAGATAGAAAGCTCTTGGTATTTGGAGTTCTCCACACATGGGCTTCCTCATTCACTTATGTGGAATCTGCTGCTTTTTACTGCACATCTCTTTGGACAATTGGAGTTTGTATCTTTATTTAAATCTGTGATTCCATAATACTATTAGAAATATACATGACATTGGAAAGCCAGGATGGCATGTTGGTTAGAGTATTAAGCTAGGATCTTGTTGGATGAATTTGGACCAACAACTTGTTGGATGAACTTGGACCAGTCACATACTTTCAGCCTATCCTACCTCACAGGGTTCTTGTGAGGATAAAATGGGAAGGTCTTTCATGGAAGAGTGGGATAAAAAGTTACTACAGATAGACATTCATAAAAAATCACTGATAATTGTTCTTGACTTACAATTTGTTTCCAGAAGGTATTTTTAAAATTTTGCATGGGTCAAATATTAGTAATTTTACTTTCAAAAGAAAATTAAAAAGGAGGACTCAGAGTCCAATTTATTGACAATAAGGGAAATATACAAAATTAAAAGTCACATCAATGGTCCCATGAAATTCTCTGGCTTCTCATAGAAAGGCGATAAATACAATCTGGCTGAAACCTTGGGTGATATCCAAAATACAAAAAAAACCCCACTATTTTTCATCATGGTCCCACCAGTCATCCTGTGGTTATGCGATGTAGCAAATTATTTGGAGAGAATTATGGCTATTTTAGACTGCAATCAGCAAAGAATAATTATGCACAGAAAAAAGGGGAGAAAGCTGGAACATGGCTGAGCAATATTCTGATTGATGGGAAAGTCATTTCCTGGTGGTTAATGGCTGATTTTTTCCAACAGTCAGCACAAGTTCTGACTCCGTGGAGGAGGCTGGGGTGAGGAGAACACAGAAAGAAATGTTAGGCTTAATCAGAAAACTACTCAGTGCAGACTCAAACTGTGCAGAGGCTGGGGAGAAGCAAAACCTCATTTTTTGTGTTGTAGCTAGAAATGGGGAAGTTGTCACACCCCTTTGAGCCCATAATGATGTGCATTGAACATTAAAATAATGATGAACCATTTGTCTGAATGATTCACCTTACACTTGTTATAGCTTTCCGTGCCACTGGACAAGCAGTTGTTGGAAAGGTGGCTGTGGGGTGGCACATCTTGATGTGGATGCATGGTGAGGTATACTGGTTACAGTTTCTTCACTAACAAGGAACAACAGACAACCACTGTCACATTGCAAGGGTCATGAGAAGAGTGGCTGGGAAACTTACTGATACATTTTTAAAAATCTTGGCATGGCCTTCAGTTTAACTAAAACAATGTTTTTGTCTTAATTATGATAAAGGCATAAATGTGTGCATTTTTTCCCTTCCACAAATCCTGGGTTATGCTGTAGTCAACATGATGTCACCCTCCTCTCAGACTTTTACAGCCCCAGCCAGAGGAGCCCAGTGGGTCTGACACCACCCCACCATCTCCAAAGTTGAAAAAAGCCCCACAAATTCCCTGTATGGGAGAACAGAGATTTGCCACTGAAAATGTAGTGTAACTCTGCTGGCACATGGGACATGGCTGGATACTGGAGGCCAATTTAGGTCAGCCCCTGGCTCACCTCTGGAATGCCCCCAGCCATCCAGCCATGCCACCACAGCGTTTTGTGCCAGTGGGCCTAGATAATAGCAACAGCTTCCAAGTCAGGTGCTGCAGAACCACGCAGCACCCAGTCATCAGGGCAAGAACCCACTTTTGCTCTACTGTAAGATGTCTCAAAGCAGCTTACAATTCCCTCCCCCCACCCACCACAACAGGTACCTTGTGATGCAGGTGGAGCTGCGATAGTTCTGAGAGAACTGTGACTAGCCCAAAGTCACCCAGCCTACATGTGGTGAGTGTGTGTACAAAGAGGCAAGCCAGAGGGTGAGAACGACCTGCTCACTCTCACTCCCTCTCTGTGCACCAATAAGTTATATCACATGAATATATTAATGTTGAAATTTACTCAGTAATCTAGAGGAGTATATATAAGGCATATAAATAAGGCATATAATTCTTTTAAACGGATTATGAGCAACACATTTATTTAATGTGCAAGATTGGAATTGAGGAATGGGTGATTACCAAGACACTACTTACCAAGTAGTAACTTCTTCTTTGTTGGGAGCATATTAGTTCTGTGTTCAAAGACAATAACTGAGGGTACCAGAGGTACATGGTAAATGGTTGTATTGTATTAATCTCCCCTATTTTGAAGGTGTTGAAGGATACCAGGCATGATACCAGGGATTGTCCAAAAAACAAATCAGTGGGTTCTACATCAACTCAAGCTGGAACTCTCCCTAGGAGCTAAAATGAAAGTGAGACTATCATTCTTTGGTCACATAATGAGACGTCAAAACTCAATGGAAAAGACAATAACGCTAGGAAAAATTGAACATACCAGTAAAAGTTGAAGACACAACATGAAATAGATTGACTAATAGAGGAAGCCATGACCCTCAATTTGTAAGACTTTAGTAAGGCTATTAATAACTGGACATTTTGAAAATCAGCAATTCATAGAGTTGCCATAAGTCAGAAATGACTCGACAGCCATTAGCAAACACATTTGAAGATTACTAAACAAGAAAATTGTAATCAAATTATTTTCTTAGAATAAAATGTTTTCACTTCTTTGAAGAAGTAACTGCAGTCCATGGAAAATGGATGACTTTATCTGTGGTGTGGTCATTTCATCTATAACAGAAGCAAAGATTTTTGCTTTTATAGAAAAGCTTGTGTCCCAAGTTCCAAGCAGGGTTTCTATATATATTGCCTAATTTGTTCACATATTGCCTCCTTACCTGCTAAAGCCCTTCATAAAAAATAAAGGCCACTTTTATTGTTTCTAGCCCTAAAATCAAATTTTCCCATTGTTAAATAATAATAAACATTCATTACTGATTTCTTCAAAGGGTACGGAGATGGCATTCATTTTTGAAAGAAGTTGTTATAAGCAAGAGAAATATTGGGCTTTAGTGTACTTTCTATGAGGATGAAATCCCCTGCTGCTTTCAAAATTCCTCTTCCTTCTGTAGCTATTTATCATATGGTAAACATATCATCAAAATTCAATCCTTACAGTTTCTGAAGTACAGCAAACCTACATGCTCATTACTATGGGCACAACAAGCATATTCCTTCATATTAACAATAATCCTTGCAACGAGCCATCTGGAGATATGCAAAAGCTGTTAATTTGTTCTCAAAAGGATGCAGAAGAAAACAGATGCTTAGTGGTAATAAATTTTTTGTGTGTTCATTTTCTTCATTCTGGGTGTACTTTCTCCCTTAAGTCTTTCTGCCCAACACACAAATTTCCTTAGCACCATTATTTATTGCATTCCCTGTTGCTAGGCTGCCTGGGTTGGCAAAATGGGAAACTTTGTGGCAGTGTATTTTTTAAAAAGAGGCCTCTGAAATCAGATGATTTGGGGGGATAGTTTTTGGGGAGTTGGGATTTTTCCCCAGATGTGTCAGTTGTTTGTAGCAGGTTTTATTGTGTGGACAGATTATTTTGGAAAATGCTAACGGAAAATTGCACACCCTCTTGATTTTCTTGCTGACACCGTATACATGGTATATCACCTTCTGCCTACATCAGATCATGACCTGTATATTTGTAATGGACCTTGGAGATTGAACAGCATGAAAAGAATATATTATATTGAGCACAATAGTTAGCAGATAAGATAATTCTCTTAGAATCACACAAGTTCAGTTCAAATATCATACCCAGGCAAGACCCAATCTGGGGGGAGGGGGGCAAGGGGGACTGGTATCCCAGACAGCGGGCAGAGAGGGAGCTGTGGCAAGAAGTGGGGGAGGTTCAAATGCCCCACAGAGATTGCTTGTTCTGCAGTGTGTGTGCCCCATTCCCCCTGACTTGGCTGTTACTAGGAGCACAGAAGAGATGGCTTGTTCTGCAGTGCACATGCTATGTTCTCCTGGTTAGGCTGCTGCTTGGAGGTGGGGATGGCTGAATTGCCTAGCAGAGATGGCTCATTCTGTAGCACATACCCTGTTCTCCTGATTATTTATTATTGTTATATTTATTTTATTCAACTTGATGCCCCACCTTCTCCAGCCAAAGCCAGACTCAGGGTGGTTAACACACATTCTAAAAGAAAAATCTTAAAACTCTACATTAGGCTGCTGTTAGGAGGTGGGGGGAAGGTGAATTGGCCAGCAGAAATTATTCATTCTGCAGCTTACACAACTCATTACCCCCAATTAGAAGGGGAGGAAGACTTAATTGCATAAAAGAGATGGCTTGCTCTGCAGCGCCTCCCCCCTCATTCACCTGATTAGGCTGCTGCTAAGAGGTGGGGGTGGCTGAATTGCCCAGCAGAGATGGCTTGTTCTGCAGCATATGCATCCCATGGAGAATCCCTGAACCTCAGCAATGAGTCACAGCCCTTGGTAAGACAGAAGCTGAGGCTGTTAATCAGGTGAGACTATGGCAAGAGAAAGCAAGGGGAGTGAAAGGTTCCTGAAGAGATGTTCAAAGATGTCAAGTTCTATTCAATGGGAGACATAGACATGCCCCGCCCCCCCATAACCTTCCCTTGCTAATCTTCCTGTACTCTTCCACTTTCAGGACCTTCCAGTTCCTTGACTTCTCACTCTTCTGGTAGGCTTTGGGCACATGAGACTTCTGGGAAGGGAGGGAGGCTTAATGCAAGTTCTGAATATTCACAATGGAAGAAGAGTTTGGAGGACTGGTAAACCTTAATGGTTTAGAAAGCAATGTTAGCAACCTAAATTTACAGCAGTAGGGGGGGGTGTGTGCGCGCGGGCGTGTGTGTGTGCTGAGTTGGAGTTTCGAAGGATGGGGGAAATTAGATTTCCCCTTCCCTATAAGTCCTCATGACTCCCCCTCCTTGTTGAAGAATATTACTATTACAGTTTTGCAGTATGTTACCAGTACAGTATTTTAAAGTTTCTGTTGACAAAGTACACTGAGAGGACCAATAACAGCAACCAAATCCAATTTTTCCTGCTGAATTTTTCTATTAAGGTTACTAAAGCAGTCCCATGCACAAAGTCTAAACTAAAGCCAGACTGGAATCATTTTGAAACACTTGCGGCCTCCCAGAATACCTTGAGCTGTGATGCCACAACACGCTCCACTGCCTTTCCCATACAGGGAAGGTAAGAGGTTGGGTGATCCTTATCCATTCCATATGCCTCGAATATAGTTTAGATTAACCTTCCTGGAAAATACCATGTAATAAGTGTTCTTGGAAAGAAGTTTAGAAGAAAAACAACATAAACATTACTTGCAATAGCCCTGAACAGTCTGAGATCCACCCCACTGCCAACTGTCACACAAAATGCACATTTTGCTCAATGGTTTCTCTTTTTATAAATATGTTGAAAGGAATCATTCAAGCAGCAGGTCCCCAGGTGGCTAGCCCTTGGCTGTCTAAGTCAGCTGAGACAAGAAAAGTCTTCAGACCCCCAAGTTAAGCCAGAAAAACCCATTTCCCATTTCCTTTCACAGCTCTTGAGTTGCTGACATCAGCTAATCCAGAAAAAGCACAGAAACTGCATTGTATGCATTGCAAAGAACATTTTGAAAATCTTCCCAATTCTTAGTCTAATTTCATCAAAGAATAATGGAAAAAATATTGTATGTCTCCTGTTCTTGCATATAGGTTTCAAATATAACCCATAGGGAATAGTGAAATTGTTTGTGTGAGTTACAATTTTATGATAAAGTATGATATAGGATTTGCTCATGTATTACATGACCTTTTTTGTGACTGTATTATGCTTTCATGATGCAACTGCCTTAAGGCTGACTTGACTGAGAAAGGGAGGATTAAAAAATAGAGAGAATAAGTACTCAGGGAAAGGGAGCTTACATCTCCCCCCTCCCCACCGACCCCCCGGCCAGTGCTATTTTCCCAACCTGAAACAGAGTTTCTACATGTATACCATGATCCCAATGCAGAATAGGAACCATGCATGTGGAAATCAAGAAGAATCCACAAGTCATGTATCACTCTAAAAATTGTCACAGTCTGGGTCAGTGGTCTGCACTCCATAAATTCATGGAAATCAATCTTGGAAGAGACAGAGGTAGATTCTGCACAGGGCAAATAGATGTTGGATGCTATATTAACTGTTGGGGGGGGGGACTTTGCACAAGTACTGTCCCCAAAACGAGTCTGCCCCATTTTATTCCCCTCAACCTGATATTTTAAAAAAATCATTAACCAGCAATGCTTTTGCAAACTCCCAGGTTAGAGCCACTCACAAACTAACAGCCAGGCGGGAGGCGCTTTATTTCCCTTCTTCCACCGCGCCATCCGCAGCTCACAAGCGGGCTAGAGAAAGTGTGATATGTCTTGTTTTGGGAACTGGGAAGGAATATCTCTATATCATTTAAATGACATTTTGATATGTCATTTAAAGGGCTACACAAAATGCTGTCAATCTTGTGATTGCTGGGGGGGGGCACCAGGAAGTCAGGGCAGGCAAACCTCACAAGTTGGGCACCTCCTTGCGTTCAAACAAGGAAACACGAGCAGATCCCAATGCTGTGGGGCAATGAACATTGCAGAAAGAAGAAGAAGAAGAGGAGGAAGAAGAGTTGGTTTTATATAGCCCTTTCTCTCCTATAGGAGACTTACAGGGGCTTGAAAACTCCTTTCCCTTTCCCCCTCACAACTAACACCCTGTGAGGTAGGTAGGGCTAAGAGAGCTCAGAAGAGAGCTCAGAACTGTGACTAGCCCAATGTCACCCAGCTGGTGTGAATTCCCCAGATAAGTCTCCACAGGTCAGGCGGAGAGTGGGGAATCAAACCCGGTTCCTCAAGAATAGAGTACACCTGCTCTTAATCACTAGGCCACTGCTGCTCCTCATGCATAATGGGCCCTAGAAAGTTTCTAGAATAGAATTTATTATTACGGCCTTCCGGCCAGCCATTAAAACCAGAATCAGAATACGTAAAGATACATAATATTCAATTGTGCAGAGATCCAAGGAGTGAGGCCAATACATTAGATATCATTAACTTAAGCCATTATTACAAGTTTCAAAAGTTTCCAGAATGTTTTCAAACCTCCCCTCACCATGATGTTTGTCTGCACTCACCTTCTTCAAAACGTAAATCAAATTTACTGATTCTGGTGGGTTTTCCAGGCTGTGTGGCCGGACCAGACCACAGCCACACAGCCCGGAAAACCCACGAGAACCAGTTGAATCCGGCCGTGAAAGCCTTCGACAATACAAATCTACTGAGTTAATTCATACAAACTATATACAAATCAGACAGACATCAGTCATCAAAATCACATGGAAGAAATCAAAAGCTTAAACTCAGGAAAAAATATTTTTAATTAAAATAAACCAAAAGCATGTCTACATTTGTTTAATGTCTTTGATAATTGTTCTGCATGGCTGCATAGCTATTGCTGCTTCACTGGGTGGTCCATCATATAATACCTTCCAGAACGACCCAAGTACACACACAGTAATTCCTCAATTGCTTGTCCTAAATGGCTGTACAGCCATTGAAACTCCATGTGCTGAACACTCCATTATAAAAAAAAAGCTGGTGAATTCACATTATAGACAGTATCTTCTTATCTACAAGGCCTTTGTATGTGCATGATTGAACCAACCAACTACCTGAAATGCATTAGGATAATTACAGTGGGGACACGATAGGATCAGAAATATGCTATTTACCATTTTATAACTCTTTTGGGTTGTATCATTGTCTGCAATTTGGGCAGTATTTTTGGATAGCAAAATCTGTGGGAGAAATGAAGGCTCCAGTTTTTCCATAAGTCATTGTAGGTTACAAAATGAAGGGAGGAAGCCTGTCCCTTTTCAAAAGGCTATTAGATTGCTAATGATAGCCTACATCATCTGACAATTCTCAGAATGATAAGGTACTCCAAAACATCCATACAGAAGGCAAACAGGCCTTTCTCTGCCCAGGCTCTTTCTCTACAGCTTGTCTGTGTTTTGGAGAATAATTTTGTGCCTGCTTTCTGACAGCTCATTAAACAAAGGCCTCTCGGTGCCTATATTGCCCATCTTCCAGCTGAGATTGTAACATATTTATGGTGGTTGCAGATTGCTGGCTGTTTGCTTTTCTAGCTTGCAGAGTCCTGTCTGCCAAATGCTTTATCAGTCTTGCAAAAAAGGTGACAGGTTCTGTTTCTACACACACACACACAAACACACATACACATAAACACACACCCCTCTACATTTGTCTCAGCAGTAACGGTCTTGTATTTGACCCTCTGAGGCAAGAAGCAATATGATTAGAAGCACTTCCTGCAAGCCATAGATAAATGCAATCGCACTCAGAAAGACAGCCTGCAAGTGCTCTAGGGAGGAGGCTGATGTTGGAGAAGATGATAGCTCCCATTCAGGAAAAGCTCTGGCAGTTAGTTAGCGAGACAGCTGGTTACATTGAGACCTTGTGGGATTTTGGCTTTAGGCAAAGAAAACAAGGCTTCGAGAGTGTTGAGAAGCTCTCTGGCGCAGCACACAAGGGTGATCAGAACTTCTAATTACTTGCCTCTTTTCTATCATTAAACCATCATAATTACACATTTGGATGACTAAAAGTTGAGGGAACTGAAAAGCATAGATTGGCTTCAGAGGATGGTACCAACCCCCCTCCCAATTCCTGAAAAAGAAGAAATAGCCTGCTTTTCTCTACCTTTAAAACGTATAAAAGCAGCTTATAATTGCTTTCCCCTCCTGACAACAGATAATTTGTGAGGTAAGTGGGACTGAGAAAGTTTTGAGAGAACTGTAATTAGCCCAAGGTCAACCAGCAAGCTTTATGTGGAGGAAACAAACCCAATTCACCAGATCAGAGTCTACCACTTATATGAAGGAATAGGGAATCAAACCTGGTTCTCCAAATCAGAGTCTACTGCTCTTAACTATGCCACACTGATTTACAACAAGAACATTTTCCCCAGCCTTCCAGCTCTTGTCTGCCATTCCAGCATAAGCAAGCAGAAACAGATTACTACTTACACTGAAGGAAAGCAGAAACTACTTATACTGAAGGAAAGCAGAAACAGATTACTACTTATACAGAGCCTGCCTCCACAATTTCGGACACGGCCAAGCCAAACAGCCCACCAGTCATGCATTGGGCCTGCCAGGAGGGTGAAAACTCCCATCCCTTCCCAGTTTTGCTATCCATGATAGGCAAGAATAAAACTAGAGATTTATTTAACCCCTAGTGGGCTACCATATATGGTCTGATAGTCTGTGTTCAATGTGGTGGGTCACCAGTTGCCCTTTCCATTTTGACAAAAATCAAAAGGAGCTGTTATTTTTCTTCTGCCTCTTGCCAAGCCTGTCTGCTGACTTCATGTTAAAGAAAACCTACTGACAGATTTGTCCAGCTGCCAATTCTTAACTGAGGCCAAAGAGCTTTCAGGAGACTGTCCAAGGTATTTTGATCCTGTGTGCATTTCAGGAAAGAAAGTATCCCAGAACTAACAGTCATGGGTGAGAGATACAGAGAGACAAATATTTCACTGGAACAAAACTATCCTGGCTCTAACAGCTGGTAAACAGCTATCATGACAGGAGACTGTGGATTAATCCACCATTTCCTGGACTGTTTTTGTTCTAGAATGCTCCGTTTGGATCTCAGTGCCTTGAGAACAAAACTAGGTAGACATTAGTGGATCAATCTAGTGGATCAATCTAGAACAAAAATGGCCCAGAAAATGGTGAATGAATCTTTATCCTGAACAGGATATAGATAGATATGAGAGCCAAGAATGCTAATTCAATTCTCTCCCCCAGCCCATTCAGCAGCTATTTCATGGAGACTGAAAGATATTGACTGTTCAATAGAATATAATTGACCCATAGATGACGTAAAACAAGATTTCCGGCTTGATGTCCACAGCTAAACCATTCAACTATAGATAGGAAAACCACATAGTCATCACAAGAAACCTATGATCTGTTTAAAAATCATTCTTTAAAGAGGAAAAACGTTTTTCACTGGACTATGTGGAAAAAGACATAATAATTGTCACTTAGCTTTGTGCTCTTGCACTGAAATAAAAAACAAGGACTTTCCTCAGCTCAAGAAATTCCCTTGATGAAAAAAAAAGATAGTATTTGCAATCAACCAGCTACCAGTAATATCGTACAAGACTTCCAGGGGTCCATCAATATTGCTGTATCAAATTTTTGAAAGCTGCAACTTTCTGAGAGAAGTCATACAAATTCTGCCAGGGTCTTGTTCTCTTGTCTGCCCTTTACCTTGTCTGCCACTAATGAAGCTGGACACCTTCTTAGAAACTGATGCAAACCATGCTGGTTTGCCAGTATCTGACAGGGTTGATGGATTGTACTACAGCCTGAATAGGTTGTCTGCACAGCTATTTGTCAGTACTGCCTGTGAGGAGTTCTGTGATAACATACTGCTCTAAATTCACCGTCATGTCTACAAAGGAATAAAAAATAGCTCATTTGAGTCAATAGTGGTCTCAGAGTAAACAGGAAAAAAAACCACCCCAAACTGTTTGTTATATTGTAGCTTGGCCAAAAAACAAAACAAAATTACACTGTTGGACTAAGTGTTGGCAATTCACACACCTGCAAGCCCGTGAAAATATGCTTCTGGTGTTAGACTGGTCTTTTATTTTATCCATTTTTTTGTCTGACAAATGTTATTTACTGTACAGAAGCACACTTGTATGCTCCAAAGTACATATTAGTTATCATTCTTCATAGTGTATGATTTTTTCCCTCCAACTAGTACAGACAAAAAAGCTTATATCTGGAATTTATTAAACATAATTTATCTATCTCTTTGTTTCATTTCTACTCAACCTTCCAAGCCGAACAAATCCCTAAAGTGGCTTTCACGGATATCATACAATTAACTCAGGGATGCTTCCATGCCATCCTACTCAGCAATGCTCTAGGGTGGCATTCCACTCAACTTCCAATTTTTATCAGGCCCTTGTAGCTTTTTCCAGTCTCTTTAATAACTCATGGAGATATTTATCCTCCCTTTTCTTCCACAATAAGAACATAACGTGACTTAAACCATTGTCCTTGTCTCCATTCTATCCTCACAACAATCCATTGGTAATCCAGTGAGGCTGAGACTAGATTAAGGTCACCTAACAAACTCTCATGGCAGAGTGTGGATTCAAACATGGGCCTTCCAAATCGTGGTCCAACACTCTAACCACATCTACACAAACTTTGCAGTCTCATGCTCCTGATTGCTTGCATCCGATGATCAAGCAACATGCTTATTTATCACCTTCCCCCAGGGGTGTAATGAGGGTGGGGTAAGGCACTTGCCCTGGGCACTAGTTGACTGGGGACATCCTGAGATTTTCCCCCTCCCCCACTGCTGCTGCAAAAGCTTGAAGACTGCTTTAATTACATTTAATTTGAGGTGAGCAGCAGGGAAGAGACTGGGGGCAGAGAGTGTTGGAGTTTACTGTACAGAGAAGCGACTAACACTGATTAAAAGGGTAAAAGGTAAATGTTTATTAGGAACTACATTTAGTATAGGAAAGAGGGGAAGATAGTATGCTGCTACCTAGCTAGGAAGCTTCTCTGCAACTAACTTCTGAGAAGAAGCAGGATATTGGACCTGAGAGTATCAGTAAGGACAGATGAGGTGACACAAAAGGATGGAGGAGTCACTAACTTTACAGCCCTCTCTAGCTGGCCGCTTGCCCACCTCCTGTTGACTTTTCTTCTCAGTTCCTTTGCACATTAGTAGAAAGTCAGGAGAAAAATATTACAGATTATTTGTAGAAGAAGGCATATGTTGTGGGGTTGTTGAAGTCTTTTGGGTAAATTTTGGTAAAAAGTGATTTTGGGTAAAAGTGATTGATAGACTTGGTAAAATTTTTGGACAGAAACTAGAAATGAAACCTGAGATCTTTCTGTTAGGATTAACTAAAAATAAGAACCTCTGAAGGAATGATACTTTGTTTCTATATTTAATTGTGGCAAGGATAGAAATTGCAAAACATTGGAAACTGACAAAATCACCACAGTTTGAAGAATGGAAAAAAGAACATTCGAGATAATGAACACTGACAACTTGACCTGTACTTTAAGAAGAAGACCAGAACAATTTTCAAAAACATGGGGTTTGTATATAAAATATCTTGATGCTACCGTGATTTGAAGAGGAAGACTACATTACTCTCCCAGTCTTTATAAATTTAATCTTCCAGTTTGCTGTGATACTGTAGAAATTTAGGCCATATATTCATTAGTATATTTAGATACATTGTTAAGTAAACAACTAGCTAAAAATCAGATAAATGGTGCTTACCTTGATTGTCTTTTCCTGTTAAAATACTTATAGATGCTCGATCCTGTAGTGGAAGCTGCAATATAAATGTTATACATCTGTACTTTATTGTATCTCGCTATGTATTTCTAATTTGTCTTTACTTATATGTAAACCATGTAAACATTAATACTTTTTTCTTCTTTCTCTTTTCTTTTCTTTGGCCGTTTCTGCACGGGCGGAATATGGCGGCCTGGGGACTGCAAAAACGCCGTTCCCAGGCCACCATTTGCACAGGGGGCGCAGCTGCTTTGCAGCCGCGCCGTCCTCACGCTGCCTGCTCGGCGCTGAGCCGGCGTTTCCAGAGTGCGCTGGGAAGCACACTTTTCTGGAAACGTTGGCTGGAAGCCGCTGCCGTGCGAATGGCAGCGGCTTCCCGGCGCTCCCCCACACTCCCTCCCTTCATTTACCTGCTCTCCGGCCCTCTGGCATGTTGCCGGGGCCTGGGGACACGCCCCACTGCTCTGTGACGCGGAGGCATGTCCCCAGGCCCCAGCGACGTGCCGGAGGGCCAGAGAGCAGGTAAGTCCACCGGGCGACAGTGGTCCCAGCGTCGTCGGGTCGGCGTCGGAAACGCCGACCCAAGCCCTTCCGCCTTTGTGCGGAAAGGGCCTTTCTTTTTTCTATTATACCATCCCTTTCTCATCCCTTCTTTTCCTTCTTTCTCTCTTCTTTTTTCTTTTCATCTTTTTAAATAATACCAGATGTAACAGTTTAATTATTTTAACTGTTATTTTTCAAATTGGTAACTTAGCTGAAGTTCTTGCCAGTGGGGCAAGACATTATATTGTTTGATACTTAGTTTTTCTTTTCTGTATGTTCTTTTTTTGTTTATTCAATAACGATTAAAAACATTTTTAAAGAGAAGTCTTTTCACCTACACCGATGGCATCTGCAAACCTAGTAGAACATATTAGCTTTTTAAAATGCAGGTTGAAGTCACTAGAATGCATGGCTGAGGTTTTACCCTACTATATATTTGTGTTTGGTTTCACCCAACTAACTGAACTACAGAAATGTCTGTTCTAAGAATGTCTGGCATGATTTGGATCATTTTGTTTCATTCATGAAATCTCATGTTTCATCCTGCTAGATTTTTTTCCAGATTACTTATCTTCAGAGGCATCTTTGTAACTTTACAAGGCTGAATAAGAAGCAGAAGGAAAGAAAATGTATTTGAGTGTCCCTGATTTTGCTAGTTGAGGTTCAGAGTCCAATGTGTTTTCCAATCTGATGTTTTATCAGAGATAAACATCTCTGAACTGGAGAGATAGTTGATGTTATCAGGTTCATCCACTCTAAATCACCTCATAAAGAGAAGAAAGATGCCTAGATCCTGTCCCACCCACTCAACAGGTGATTGGCACTATTAGAGTCCTGACCATAACTTCCGTAGTGCATGCACACAGCAAACCAAGCCTGGAACATTATATATACAGTCAAATTCCTTGATGCCGCTTTTGTTTTCTGACTGAGACGGAATCTAAAATAGTGATCCACTTGATGAAACCTGTTTTACATATGAGGCTTGCCATTCCTGGATTGGGTCAACTAAGGCATTCTTAAGACCAGAGGGGCCCTCCAGCATTATGCTGCCGGGGCTGATGGGAATCATAGTCCATAAACTAATGGAGGGCCAGAGTTGTACACCCCTGCTTTAGATACACAAAGAACAACAAATGGTTGACTGTGTTCTGAGGTTTATGAAATACTGCTAGTTTCCAGAGTCCTCTTTAAGAACTCCTTTGACTTGTGGGAACAGGCCAGAATGTGTATAAATTTGTTTAATCAAGAATTATGGGAAATCCAAATGAACCAAAGATTTGCAAAGAATCAAAATGGAGCTTCTGTATAGTGACCAGCAAGCCTGCAGTTTTGAAACAGGTCAAAGGAATGTTACCAGCTATGCAGGCAACTACAGATAACATCTTTTGAGATCTTGTAACTACAGGCTGCTACGTGACAGAAGACAGATGAATTTTATAACTTGGGTTTTTGGGTTAGAAATGAGTGTGATTAGTTAAAGGCAAAAGTGTTTTTCTATATAGCTAAATGAACACATAAATGATAAGTGATTCACATGTATTTGTATTTTACTATAATCCTATTGTGTTAGAATCATTGTATAACTCTTGTAAACCATGTTTTAACATTTCAAACTGGGGAATTGTTAGAATCATTTCATGTTGGGAGAGAAGGAAAGTTTTATGAGCCAATGGAATGCTGCATTGCCTTAGGGATAGCTTTCTCTGAGAGAAACCTAGCAAAACGAGTTTTTCTTCTTTGGAGGAAACAAAGCTAGCTTTTATGGCAGTTCCTTTGTAGTTATGCACAGAGAGAAAAGCACGCCACAAACAGCATGTAGCGCTTTGGATCGATAGAATAAGAGGTTGTTCTGTTCTATTGTGACCAAAGACAGATCTGACCAATAGAGTTTGAAACACATATGAATCATCATAGCACGTTGAGGAACAAAGAAGGAGGAGAGACTGTGTGTGACGTCTTTTGCATCTACAAAAACTCAGGTTTTCCTATACTAATTTCGGGCATGCCTCAGTTCGCCGAGAGCCACCGCAGGAGGAGGGCAATCTCCTGTAACATTCTGGGTAAACATTGTATTAGATAGCGTGCCTCTCCTTAGGAGAGGTCACCAAATTCTTCTAAACTTTATCTTGTGATTCTGGTAACGCAATCTAAAATTCTAGGTGTCTATCACTTGAGGGCACCAAGGGCGTGTTTCTTCCTTGGGAGAGTTCACATTCTGTAACTGATCTATATTCTGCTAAGTAAAACTGTCTGTTTGTTTTCTAATGTCTTTTGCTTTATTTCAAATTCTAAGTTTTTCTTAAAACTAACTCAGCTGTGTAGGACCAGAGACGCGGATCTGGCCCCACAGACTAGTGCTGCCATTGTTAAAAAAATAGTGAAACTTTGACTATTGGCAGTCAGTAACAAAGGCCGTTTATGCACGTTTCGAACGCCCACGGGCGAAAGAGTTTCGGGCGTAGCGGAGCCTGCTCGCGACGAAGCTGGCGAGCAGCGCAGGGGAGGCCGCAGCAGAAGGCAGGCGGCCTGACGAGTCGCTTTCAGCCTTTCACGCCAGCCGCTTTGCGCGGGCGCCAGAGTTCGCCGACGCTGCCCTCGACCCTGGAGGTCGGAGGACAGTGTGGGCGGGTTGCGACGCCCGCAGGCGACGAGGACGACACGGTAAGGGAGAGGGAGGAATGTTGCCCCGCGCGCCGTTCGCGATCGCCGCGGAAGACGCCTTCAACAACAACCCTTTAAAGTGGTTATTGTTTAGGGCGCCTGAGGCCGCCTCTGCGGGAGGGAAGTGATACGCTGCTGCTGCTGCAGCAGCGGCGCTGTAGGACGCGCCTGGGGGGCTGGGCGCTACCGCCTCAGGTCAAGCCGATTTGGGGCCGCAGAACGGCCAAAGAAACCCATCCAGTTATTAAATGTCTAAATCAATAGAACAATCCTCAATGGGCTGATAGGAATACTGAGTAGAGAGGGAGAGAAAACTGTTCTGCTGGCCCAACAATAAGAAACCAGAATCAAAAACATGTGTGTAAAAGGAAAAGAAACAATAAAAGGAAAAAGAGAAAAGGCAGAACCCAGAAGCTGTAGGAAAACCATCACAGTTTCTTTCTCGATCATTTTGTAATGACCGCTGATAATGTTTTCAGAATTCTAACCCCCTTTCTGGATCTGGGTGTGCAAATAGTCTGAAACATGTCAGCGTTTTAAATTCAGTTGCAAAGGGACATTTCAAATCAAATTAACTGAAATGCCAAGTGGCTGCATTTATTATCAGTAAAATGTAGCAGAATTCATTATTAGAGGAAGCTCTTTGCCTGAAGGCAAAATGAAGATACATACAATATTAATGGTGTCTCAGAGAAGCCTCTGAAAATATTGACATGCAGCAGTTATTCACTTTATTTGTCTTGACTATGAATTACTTCCAAGAGTCGATGCAATGATTAGCTCCCCAATGTCTTGTCTTCTTGGGCAACATATATGTTGACTGGGAACATGACTCTTAACATTGCCATCCTCAGAAGAGATACTCCAGTCTAAGCCTATTGATTTCTATGAACTTAGACTGGAGTAACTTTATATAAGTAACTTATATAAGATAAGAAAAACATTCTGTCAGGTACATATTTTGCTTACAGAGCCATGCCTACCTATGTGTCTCTGGACTAGGAGTTTCAACAACATCCTCCATAACTGGGATTTCTTAAATCTCCTACTAATTAGGATACAAATCTGATTTTTTTTCAAGCAAATTTGAACTAGAGGAAGAATTTGTTTCAGGACATTTTAGCCACATTTAATTCTTTCCTAACTGCTATTGCCATATCCTTGGAGACAAAGAGACTGAGTTACTTGACCTGCTCCCAATTTAGCATTCAGGCCTGCTCTGTAGCCAACACACAAGCTTCAATAGCAGTTCTGTCTATTACTTCCAGTACTTACTAATGGAGTGAGAAACTACAATCTTAACACCCAAACACAGGACTTATATCTTCTCTTATTCTTCCACAAATATGATGGAAAATAAATTCCATATATATAAAATCAGTGTTCAACGGGGAAAAGATGAAAAAATACAGAAAATAGAATTGAACATTATTCAGACCATAGATTTTGAGTTCTGAGAAGCTTGCCTTTCACAAATATTTGCCTGTGGGTTCCATTGTGCTCTCAAACAGTTCCTTTATTTCAAAGGCTCTTTTGCCAGCCCTTCTCTGGGTTTTTTTTTGGTTGATGTGTTTGCTTGGTGTCAATCATTCAGCTATTTTAACTTGTCCCAAAAATGCCCCTGGCAACCTCTGACTGCTGAAGAACCAGATTAAAGCAGGTGGGTGATACCAAAGAGACCCACACACATGTGACAGTGTTTGTTGAAGTGTGAAATGTTGCACAGATGAATCCTGAATGGCTGACCTTTTGCCATCTCCCCCCTCCCCCTTTGATGATCTCAAATCTTCTGACATACTGAAAGGATAGGTTTGAACAACTTGTTTGCTGCCTGCTTGATCAACATCTTTGTAGCTCATCCTCCCAAGGACTTCCCAGCAGTCCTTTGGGGCTGGTTCAAGGTGAGCATTCTTAAGTCATGCCAAGTCATGCCAAAATTATAAGCAAAGCATGTAAGTAATAACATGTCCTCCTAAAAGTCAAAATGATAGAAATAGTAGGTAGAAAATGAGAATAATTTAACCGGAGGAGTTCCTGTTCTCCAACTTACCTTCAACAGGCATGAGCACTGATGTATGAGCACTCTGATTAGTCATGAGTCAGGAAAAAGAATTCTGTTCATGCTTAAGTGTACTCTTCCTTTTACTCTAACAACAGGTTCAATGTGTAAACATTTAGGAACTCTGTCTCAGATTAGTAGCTTCTCATCACTTAAACCTTGAATCTAAGGAAAAAGACAGGCTGGTGTTGTTTCCCCCCTAAAAACCCACTTACTTGACTATCCCATATTTTTCTGTTTTTTTCCAGACAAAAAATTTGCAGCTTCATGATAGTCACAGTGGGCAGCCAGTGCATGAGTCAGCATTGAGATGAAAAGTATGTTATGTTATGTTGTTATGTTATGATACAATGCACTGGACAATGCATATCAGTGGTGTAAAAATCTAGCTCCCCTTCAAAGTTGGGGCAGGGGCAGATGTTTCAACAAGCCTGTTTCTGGGAAGAAGGTTTTATACTTCTTGAAGGTACAGTCAGGATAGCTCCTCCCTAAACAGAAGGATCACCACTGCTGCATTTATTTATATTAGAAATTCTGCAAAATATCTTCCACCATTTTTGGATAGTTCACATTATGCACACAGCCTTTTTCAATCCCTTTAAAACAAATTTAACATATAAAAATAATACCTCCTTTTCTATATTTCAGATAGGGAAAAAAAGCACTTTAAAAACCTTCTTTCTCTCCCACCCCAATTATAAAGAATGGAGCTAGTTTATCCTTCCATCAAATAGTTCAGGGGAGTAACACTGATGGACTTGTCCCATTTTCACACTCAAGAGAGTGTCTTGCTCAAAGTCCCCCACCCTGAACTTCAACATTATAGAAGATATTTGAACCCAGGTCTGGGATCTAGTTTCATTACTCTAAATACCAGATTATACTAGAACTCTTGAAAAGATGCCATCTTTTGTAAAGAACAGTAAAGCAAAACTCTTTCCCCAAGGCTGTTACTCAACAGAAGTTTTAAATTTAAAAAGACAGGGATTTGATCCTGTCTTTCAGATATTCACCACATGGCTAGAATAATCCACAATGTAACAACAGCTAAGAGTCTAGTGGGATTGGAAATTATCCTTGCTCTACAATGCGTTGAATGCTTATTCCATAGTACATCAAACAACAACGTAATTTCTATCCTCTATAGTGAAAACCACCATACATTTTTCCTACAAATTAAATAATATTATGGGTATGTTAAAAAATCAGCATTTTTAAATTTGGGTTTATTGGAACAGTAAAATATCAGCATTACCAATATTCCTTTGGAGGGTGGATTCCATGGTATTATACTGACTGAGACCTTTTCCCTCCCCAAACCCTGCTGACTTCAGACTCCATGACAAAATCTCCAGGAATTTCCCAACCTACAGCTGGCAAACCCAGTGAGTCCTCCCTAAAAGGCCAAAATAGGCCTGAGAAAGTTATCATCTTCTCCCCTGCCTTTTACTTACATGATGATGCGGTTGCCTAGCAACAGCCCCTGGGGGAATTCATTAACTAAAGCTACAGGATCTACTTTTATCATTTGAGAAGTTTTTAACCCCAAACATTTTTTTTTTGAGATTTCACATTTTTCTGCAAACCTGGGGCCCTTTTCAGGTTTGTAGAAAGATCGGTCTTGTCTATTGACTCCACTCTCTGGATTTTATATCCATAGACTTGGCCATGTTGAGAACTGGATAAACTGATTTTTGCGAAAATTATAACTTCTTGCTCCCCCTATTTCATAAAATAAAAAATAATGTATCTTCTAATACATTCTTAATTCTACAAATGGTCTTTTTCTAAATGTTCTTTAACTTGAAAATAGAAATCTATTTTGTAATTAAACACTTTGAAAACAGTTTTCCTTCATCAAATCTCTTTGCTCCTTCCTGTCATTCTTAAGTTATTTGTTTATGCATTAAAATTTCTTGTTAAGAAAATGGAAAGTGGATAAATGGGGAGTTCCTCAAATGCTTTTCTTATGCGCCTTACAGACCCCAGAGATCAGATTAATTGTTCCTACAATGACAGCAGCAGTCTAAATGTCTCCCCCCCCCCCTTAGATAAACATCTTTAATCACTTTCATGTTGAAATAAAAGGAGCTTGGGAATGTGAAACTCTAGTGCACTTTGATTCCTGAAAAGAGAACTTGGGGACATGTTGCAGAAATGTGAATAAATCATTTCACTCATGGCAGAGAGATCCCTACATGGCGTTCAGGATGCTTTAAAGTAAATGGTTCCTACAATGACAACTTAATGTATTTTGCACATGTGAGCAGCTCTTTGGCAGCTGGGGGTGGAGCAGTACACAACTTTGGTTCTACTCTAATGCCAAAACAGGCCATTTTGATTATACAGCTATATATCAAGATTTAGGAGAAGTAGAAGCATGCCAAGCAATACACACAAATTGAGTCTTGTTTTCCTTAGCACAGAGCATCCAGGAGCTCCGTTGTGAGGAAGATGTGCATTTAAAAATCGATTATGTGATATGCTTATTAGATTAATCACACCTCTTGGAGCCAAAGGAAGCACCCAGGTGCTATGGATAATATATTATATAATATATTGTATACAATAAATTCTCTCAGAAATAAAGAGGCACATCTTTATGACAATCGCACTATCCAACCCTGTAGCTAATTAGCAGTCATGGCAAGGGAGGTGTTGCAGTTCTATGGCTCGTTTCCCCCTGCCCGGCTGTGAATGATGCTATTAATACTGCAGGCACGTGTTCCAATTTGCCTTCCAGGCTTGTGTGCACAACAAACAGCAGCCACTTGGGTTGTTCAGTTGCTCTCTTCTCCTGGCATCAGGATTACATTTAGATTTATGTTTACAATGCAAATCACACATTTGGTCTTGGCATCTTGCAGGTCTTGCAGCCTGCTTTGTTAAACTTTATTGTGCTTGGGAAAATAGAAAAGTCTACATTTTGAAACTTGGTAGGCAAATAAAGCATTAAAAATGTCTCTATACCACATCATACCTATTTTCACCATGTATTGCTTTTCTATTCTTTCTATTTTGAGGAAAAAATGTAGACTGGAAAATTGTAAACAGAAAACTCCTGAGAACCAGTTTTTTGCTATTCTTTAACAGCCTTGGCTGGGTTCATTTTCCAGAAAAAATACTCTCTAGCTATTATGAATCCAATTTTGGCTATTGTTGGATATAATTAGGAAAACAATGAATGGCAACTGTATGTCCAAACCTTTATTTATTCTATTATGTTGTTCATTAGCAACTTGATTTAAAAAGTTAATCATTTTACATCTTAATAAACATTTAGCAAAACTCAGGCTCATGAGCAAAACAGTTAAAACAACTTAAGTATGTTAATATCATTAAAAGTAAACATTACCAATCCATTACTAAAATGTACAATCATTTACATATTATTTTACAAAGAGATACTTTAAAAAAAGTTCGAATGGAAGCCAAACTATCTGGCAAAAGGGAGTTGTATCAACATTTGAAAAAATATAGTTACAATAATCTTTAAATCATATCAGTATCTTTTACATCTCTCCTGTACACAGGTTACAGAGGCGGTTTCCACACGGGGAAACAACAGCACTCCAGGGATGGGGGAAAAACCGGTCCCTGGGGCGCTGTTCACACAGGAGGCGCTGCTGCATTGCAGCAGTGCCATCCTGGCTCCCCTGAAGTGGCGTGAAGCCACCACTTCCAAAACTCGCTTGGGGGGTACCTGTTGCCAAGCGAAGAGCAGCAGGTGGAAGCCGGCGTATTCCTGTGACACTCCTGAACAGCTGCCTACCTTTTTCCTGCCTTTCGTCGCTCTGAGGAGGGAAGGGGACACGCCTCCTTGCCTCCATCACTTCATCTGTCACTCTGGCCAGGGGGCGTGCCCCTTTCCCGCCTGAGAGGGACGAAAGGCAGGAAAAAGGTAGGCTGCTGTTTGGGGGGGTTGTGTGGCTGTGCAGAGCGGGCTCTGCCAGCCACGCAGCCTGTGGGGCCATTCGTGCAAGCCTGTTCGTGCCACGCAGCCTGTGGGGCCGTTCGTGCAAGCCTGCATGTGCAGAAACCGCCAGAGCGGTTGTAGATTGTTGTAGATTCTATAATTTTATAAAGTATTCTTTAAGCTTGACTAAATCTTTAGATTCCAACTGTTTTGCCAACAACATACTAGCTACTACTGTGATATAGAATAAAATCACTACTTCAAAACAATTTATGAGACACTAGTTAGGATTTTCCATGCTCCCTGTATGGTCACCAAACCAGCCCTTCGGAGCTTTGTTCCACCTTTTTTTTTGTTCCCCAACCTCACTCCTCTCCCCCTCTCCTCTTAATTTTTCTTGTTTTCATGCATGTCATTTTGTCCCCTTAGACCAGTGGTTCTCAACCTTCCTAATGCTGCGACCCTTTAGTACAGTTCCTCATGTTGTGATGACCCCCAACCCTAACATTTATGCATTTTATAGATGGAGAACACTGATGCAGAGAGTCTTAGGTGACCCCTGTGAAAGGGTCGTTTGACCCCCAAAGGGATCCCGACCCCCAGGTTGAGAACCACTGCCTTAGACCATCAAATAAGCAATGTAGCCTTGCTGCAACGCATGTGAAGAAAAAGTGAAAAAAAAGTTATGACAGCCAGAAAACTATGGCTGTTTCCGCACAGCCCAATAATTGTCGGTAAAAACAGGCCAGCAAAACAGGAGGGGAGTGAAGATTTTTGCTGGTGTGCAATGGCATCACTTCCGGTGTGACCCAGAAGTGTTGACATCACACTGGGGCATCAAGCCAGTGCAATGCTACTACTTCTGGAAGTGACATCACTGTGAAGTGATGAGGATCACACTCTCCTCCACATGCACACACAATATGTACCTGTGTGCCCCCAAGGTCAGACCTGGCTACCCTACAAATATGGTCCCCAAGGTGGCAAACATCAAAATACTAAAAAGTTTCGATATTAAATGTTAAAAAAGCATTTAAAATAAAATACATATAAAATAAACAGTTCGATCAACACATATGAACATATAACAACACAAATTGGGGGAGGGTCAATGACAGTTAGTGGGAATTATGCCAACCAACACAAAAAGTCATCACTCATTAGTGGAAGACAATGACAGAGGGAGACAGATGAGACAGACGAACCTCCCTGTGGAGATAATTCCAAAGTTGTGTCACCACACTGAGAAGGCAGCTTCTCATGTTGGCACCTGTCTATCCTCAGGTAGCACAGACACCTAAAGCAGCCCCCTCCAACCCCCTCCAAATATGGCAGGAATTGATGGGTAAGTTCATATGGGAGAAAGTGGTAGTTATCTCCCCTCTCCCTCTGATAAAGGCAATAATCACTGGAGACCCAGTGAGGTGCAGCGGTTAGACTATTGTATTAAAATCTGAATGATCTGGGTTGAAATCCCCCTTTGTCATAAAGCTTGCTTGGGGACCTTCAGGCAATCATATACTCTCTCAGCTTATCCTGTTTCACAGGTTGGTAGTGAGAGCAAAATGATTATATTAGTATGGCTCTCTGACTTCCTTAGAGGAAGGCTGTGTGTGTGTGTGTGTGTGTGTGTGTGTGTGTGTGTGTGTGGATATGATAGATGAATAGATTTCACTGGGCTGACGTCAGACTAAAATCCATTTGGGTTTACTAGCTCAGTCTCCATACAGCAGGGATGAAATTATGTTGTATTACAAGGACTCGTAGCTATCACATATCATTTCAGGATATTCAAACACTGTGAAAGACCAGTGGAAACTACCCACACCATAGTCATGTTGCTATGAGAAGTCTAATTAGACTAGAAGAAAAAATTGTTCCCAATTAACTGTTTGCAATATGGAAGAATCAGAAATATCACATCTATTTAATGAAGCTCTCACATACTTAGAGTGTCAGGATTAGGATCTGCGGTTTGAATCCCAATGCTGCCATGGAAGCTTGCTGTGTACCTTGAGCCAATTGCATATTTTAGGCCTAAGGTATCTTACAACATTGGTTTGGGGATAAAACAAAGAAGGCTAAACTGTTGTAAGCCACTTTGATTCTCTATTGGGAAGCAAAGTGGATTATAAATGGTGGAGCCTCAGAAACAATGCCAGGAAGGTATATTGATATTGCTAAGGATTCTTTGTTAAGCTGATTAGTTACTAATGATCAGAAAAGTTAACCTGATATTTCTGCTGTGGATAGTCAGGGATTTAGCAGAAATACATTTATGTTCCTTGATAGCAGGAAACTCTTTTTAGTCTTTCTTATGGAATACTTACCAGAATTTGGAAAAATTACACCAGCCAGCAGGTAGGAGGGAGAAGAAAATGTTTGCTGCACATAATTTTGAATTGAAGGGGGTTTGGGATCTACAATTTTCTTTAAATGTAGCACTTTGGGGAACAGGGACTCTCTCTATGAATATCATGCAACATTAGCAATTGTATTACCTGATTCAGGAATAACTATTTGCTTACACTGTGCTGTGCTTGACCCTGACCTGGATAGCCCAGGCTAGCCCAATATCATCAGATCCTGGATTCTCAGCAAACTCATGCTCAGTCAGTTTTTGCTGGGAGACCACCAAGGAAGCCCCACAGAGGCAGGCAAAGACAAACCACCTCTGAACATCTCTTGAAAATCGACAGGGTTGCCTTTAGTCAGCTGTGATGATGCAAAAAAAAAAGTTATGCTTGTACATTTGTAAATTAACATTATAAAAAAGCATTTGTATCCAGTTCAAAGTTATGGACCCTCAAATGTGTAGCTATTAGCTCTTCTATTAGCTCCCATTGGAAACAATGTGCTACATGGACCAATGGTCTGATTTGCATTGTAGGGTTCATCCCCTGATTTGCCAGGCTCTGCTCCTCTCCAACTCTAATACTTTGAAATCAAACATTTGACAACCCTATTTGTGTATTAACACTGTATGTGCATGCTGACATCAACTTGAGTCTGTTGCTGTTATTTCTCCTCTCGTGTAATAAAAAAAGAGTAGGATCCAGCCAAGCCAGGAACTTTATACTGGAATTTTGTTTTCTATTTTAGCACTTTCAAAATTACTTAAAATCTCTTTTTAATGGTTGTTACTTATCACATTCTGCAGGTAATGCTACCATTTTTTCCTCTTTTAGTGGGCAATAATCCAGCTCCCTCATTGATATAAACTACCCCATCTTCAACCTCATAGTTTATCCACTTTAGGACTAGGTTATTGTCTCATAAAATTGTTGTGATGGTGCAGTTAATGCTGGCTATTATTTTAGAGGCCAAAATCATAATCTCCATCATAAAGATTTATGTCTTTTTTTACTTGCTTAAAGTTTTCAAACTGTAGGCCATATGCTGCCATTGATTTTTTTCTCTCTCTGCAAAACATCCAGGGTGGGTTTTTTTATATTATTATTGCAATTGGTTTCTTTCCCCCCTTGCGATTTAATGCTGCGGCATCAAAATGATGCAATCGTTTTCCTAATACAAATTTATTAACGTTGTACCATAGAATTGATGCCATAAAACACTATCATTCTCAGTCCAAAGGGTATGTGTAGTGCGGATCTGACAGAACGGTGCATCATTTGGGGAAGCCACCATTTTTCTTAATATCAGCCTGTGAAAACAAAGTTATCTATGAGTGA
Source organism: Sphaerodactylus townsendi (assembly GCF_021028975.2). Lineage (NCBI taxonomy): Eukaryota > Metazoa > Chordata > Lepidosauria > Squamata > Sphaerodactylidae > Sphaerodactylus > Sphaerodactylus townsendi. The sequence continues at coordinate 41,217,227 of NC_059435.1, forward strand.
TGTTGCTATTACTGTACTGATGGTGAATCCAAACAGTGCATTGTTTCTCCACCCTGAAATAGCTGGAGACGATGGTGGCATCCACATTCAGAGGCTACAAATCACACACTGCAGTCCCAAACTTCAAAGAGAAACCAACATGTACAGATAAAAGACAAGATAAAAGTCCAGATGGAAAGTCAAGAATAGAACAGAAAGAACAACAATGTTATTTAGATCATCATATAAATATGCAACCAACCAGGTGACGTTTAGATCACTCAACAACTATGCAACCAGGTGGTTTCTTTGATATTTCCCCATTTCTAGTACCATTGGATGTATGTGTTTAAAGATCTAGAGATTTTGCCAAGGTACAAAGATGTATCTCTAAAAGTCCTTATACATGGCTCATGCAGCCCAGTCCAATGAATGCTAGCTTGGGAGTACAGTTATCCCTTCCACATCACTAGGCTTAGGGGTGCGGCACCCCCTGCAATCTGGAAATCTGAGTAAAAAAAATCAGTCCTTCCTTCATATGACAATAAATCTGATCTTTTTGTTCTTTTATTTTAAATTTGAAAACGAGTATTTTTATGGCATTAAAATATGTTGTTATTATACAATACTATACGTATATATTATGCATTTTTAGTTTCAAAACCTTTTCTTTGTCCTCTGCTGGCTTTCATGTGTCATCTGAAGCTTCTGCAAAACTCCCCAAAAGTTCTTATTTAATTATGTGGTCCAGGGTTATGGGCTCTCAAAGGGGGTGCCCCATCCCCCATTGTTTCCAATGGGAGCTAATAGAAGAGCTAATAGCTACACATTTGAGGGTCCATAACTTTGGACCGCCTGAACCAAACTTCACCAAATCTGGGTGGTATCATCAGGAGAGTCTCCTAAAGATACCCTGAAATATTGGTGCTGCTAGCTTAACAATTGCACCCCTGAAAGCAGGCACCCCCCAAATTTCCCCAGATTCTCCTTTTAAATTCACCCTCTTTGGCATGGATTTAAAGGGAGAATGTGAGGTCCCCAGTTTAAACATTGAAAATGATGCTGTTTCAGGCTGTTCTATATTGGAATCCACCCCAAAACAGCATCACTTTCAATGTTATTTTAACTGGGACACCAGATACTCCCTTTAAGATGGATTTAAAAGGAGAATCTGGGCTTCCTAGTTTAAACACCATTGAAAGTGATGCTGTTTGGGGATGGATTCCAATAGAGAACAGCCAATATCTCAAATTGTTGATGTTCTTACCCCCAGTTGGCTGTGGTGGAAGTGCTACCACCCCAGTTCTCTTCTTTCCTCTAATTGTTTCAGGTACGTTAAGTTTTGGTTCTAGAGAACAGATTGGACCAAGCACATCGTAGACTCAGACAATGGCAAGACATTTCAGGACATTTCTCCTCAAAATACAGCCTGCCTACATGGTAATATCAAATACTATACATGGATATATTTATAGTGATTCTCTTAATTGCTGGGGAAAGCGCAACTATAGTTAATGAAAATCTTCATCTCTGCACACCTCAGATGCTTTCCAACACAACTGTAGACAGAAATAAGGCTGTGACTGCTAAGTATAGCGAATAATGAAGATGAATAAGGTCTCAGTATCTAAAAATGTGTTTAGTTCCCTGCCCCAGAGGTACAATAATTTTACCCCATGATACAATAATACAATGTCATATACTTCTCTGCTATTTTGTAAGAGACTAGGGCCGCTTCCGCACGGCAGTGGGTCCCAGCCGGCGTTTCCAGGAAAGTGCGCTTCCAAGCGCACTCTGGAAACGCCGGGCCTTGACTGTCGAGAGGCGGCTTACCGTGAGCGGCGGCGGCTCTTAGCCGCAGCCTGCGTCCCCTGTGCGAATGGCTCCATGGGGACGGCGTTTTTGCTGTCCCCAGGGCGCCATACAATGCCCGTGCGGAAAGGGCCTAGGAATTGCCATATTGCATCAAACTGAAGCTCTACTTAGTAATCCACCACTCTGAACCTCTAGATGCTTCAAGGAGTTCACATGCAGGACACAGGGTTGCCAGCTCAAGGCTGAGAAATTTCTGGAGATTTGGGGACTGGGGAGAGTAGAGTTTGGGGAAAGAAGGGAGTTCAACAGGGATGTGATGCCAGAGAGTCCACTCTCCAAATCTGCCACTTTCTCCAGGAGAACTGATCTTTGTAGCCAGTATGGAAATCGGATTAAGCCCTTCGGACTACTGAGTAGAGCTCAGGTTTGACTGGTGTCGTGATACCTTGTTCCGAGTCCTCCCGTTCCTCGCTGTAGCCGACTCAATGTCTCGAGGGCAGCCCGAGAGAGCTCAGGCGGGACACCTCCGCAATGCTGGTTCGGAATTTGTTGCCGTGTCCCGTTCTGCGCATGCCCAAAGCTTTTCGTAGCGGTCTCCCTTCTGGCTGATGGACGGATGGCAGAGTCGGTGGCGGAATTCCGCCTCCGTCGAGCTTCGGCTCAGTGCAACCCGAGTCCATGCAGTCGACTCAACTCCCCCCAGTAGAAGTGAGAGAAATTCAATGGCGAAGGGGAGGTGAGTGCGGAGTCAGACAGTCGGCGCTCGTCATCGCGGAGGACTTCGAGGTCGGTTTCTAGTCGATCTCAGTGGAAACGACAATGCGGAAGCACCCAGTTGTGATTCTGGAAGAACTTTAGTCTCTAAAGAAAACACCAAATACTCTTAATGAATGGCTTTATAATGTATTTTACTGAAAGATGACTATCACAGGATCCTTCTTAAATATTGCATCCTTGAGGTATTTCCTCTGAAGAGCCCTGCATTCAGCAACTGGCAGTCACCCATGTGTTGAATTACTTCTCTGGCCTCTTACTGGATTACTGTGACTAAATGTTCTCATGATAATGCTTTATCTCAAATCTACCTCACATGGAACAGTAATAGTCCCTTGCTGACTTTCTGCACAGTTATAGCTCACTTCCACTTGGTTTTCTGAAATCCAGAGACTGCTCTACGATAAAAATAAATATGTTCCAGACTTCAGAAACTACTTTTCATCACAAAAAACCACTAGTATCTTGTGGAAAGGGCTTGTATTTATAAAAGCAATTTCACATAGAAGCCCCCCCCTTTTTTGTTTTCTTCTTTAATAGTCCTAATTTTGAAATTTTTAGAATTTTTGTTAGTGCTTTGCTGTGATTTTTGTTCATGCCAGTACTTCATTTTGCAGTCCAGTATTTGTTAAACTTACAATGGCCATGCTACTTATAGCTTTATATTGAACAAGTGGGTTCTTAAAACATGGGGATTTGGAGGAAGGCATGTATTATCCACACAGACTGAAATGTAGTTGGAACATTGAAATGATGGTATAACCCCACTGAGCTGAAAAACTCTAATCATGCTGTTAACAAAGGATACGCATCTGTCAGCCCAACATGAAAAATAATTCATTTAACTAATTTGAAATATCTGTGTCCCAATCAATGGGCTTTAAAATGGCTTACATGAAAGGTCATGAAAAACATTTCTGAAGAAAAAAATCAAGTGTATATCACAGTTGTGTGTACAAGTTAAACAATATATGGCAGAATGTCCATTTAATGTCATTTGTCCATGTGCAGACATGACTCACTTCTGCAACACTGACAAATTGGAAGGGCATTGTTATTTCTAATCATTGCTAAGCTTCTGTTTGTTTAAGATTGGCTCCACTAATGAAGTTAAATCGCCTTCAAACTTTATCTTTTCCTGAAGGCTCCCTGATTATTCAATTTTTATAAATTACAATATGTTATGATTGCATGCTAAAATAAAGCTAAAACTACTGCTTAAAAGACACAAAGAGGGGAAAATAAGCTAACAAGAAACAGGACTCCTGATACCATAGAACATTCAACTGAGCACACAAGATCTATTAAAATCTTGAAAGATGTTTATGCAGTGGGATGTTCTTCATAGCTGAGGAAATAGCAGGCACTAAATTCCTTGTCTTTAATTTTTTATTGCATGATCTTCTTACATAATTGTTGCAATTGGTACTTATGAAGTGCCCAGGGGCCCCCTCCTAGGTGTAGCAATGCAGATTTAATTTGCCAAATTACAGATCTTATTTGTATGTAGAGATTAATCTTATTTGTATTGACTTAAATGTTATTGATTCTGGGTAATTAGTTTCAGCACTGTGGCCTCAAAAACTCTTGTAAACTGCCATAATGGGGCTTATGTTTAACATCTTTACTCCCAGAAATTTCATTGATGTTCAGAAATAAATTTTTATGGATGAAAAATCCTTAATATGCATTCTTCAATGATTTGCACTCCTTATCATCATAAATGTGATCTCATATTTAATTTCCAGTTGTCTACTACCTAATCTCCATTTTAGTATACTCTGTTGAGCAAACCTCTCTTTGCTACACCAGAAACTGCTTTATATTGCTTACAGTGGGCATCTGCTTATAGAATCTCAAACTGCTGTACAAATAGTAGTCCCAAAGACCCAACTGTGTATTACTTAGCCTGAATGATCACTGGTTTGCAACTCCTATTACATATGTGCCTCTTGTTGTGAAATGGCATCTGACAGATTTTGGATGGGCATACCTAGGATGATACTGAGTTCTGAATGGTATGTAGGAACTCTTAATGGATAGCTGCATTCTGAAGTGTAGTCCCAGTCATAGAACCCCCTTGATTGAAAGGGAGTTCCAATAGAATTCTGAGAGTGGCAGTTAGAACTCTGATAATTAACTGACTATTGATTGAGAGAGGTTAACAGAAAGAGCTTGGAAACAGCTGGGTGAGCTATAAACTGTCTGGTGGAGGATTCTTCTCAGGAGTGAAAAGGAACACAGCTTGGATTTTTGGATCAGGACAGGATTCATAACCAGTTATTTAGGGAACTCTAAGGTTTATAGAGTGATCAATAAGAGTTTAATGAGAAATATCTCTTGTGAATCAAGTTATCCCAGACCAGTTTGAGAGAGAGAGAAACTGGGGAAGTATGTTCCTAACCCCTACAACAAAATAACAACTGTGAAAAAGAAAGAAGTTTAAGCTTAAGAAAGTGTAAAATAAGCTTAAGTTTAAGAAACAAACCAGAGCCTACCAAGAGAAAACACTCTCAATAAAAAATAAAGATTTAAACATTTGTATGTGAACCACCTTGATACATTTGGAAGTACAACATATCACCTGAACTAAACCATCCTGCTCAGTTCCGTTTCTGTCACAATCTATATTTCCAGTTTCAAAAAATTGCTAAAATCCTGGTTAAAGAGACAAAGAAATCTATTTTTAAGTTGTATTTCAAAACTCCTATTGAGTACTAACTATTTCTGACCATTGTATTATTCAAAATAACCCCCCTCCGTCATAGTGCCTCTTGTCGAGAAATGGCATCTGACATATTTTTTATCTGATAGGCATGCCTAGCATGATGCTGTGCTCTGAATGATATGTACGGACTCTTAATCGCTCACTGATGTTAACTTTAGAATGCTGCTACATGACAAGAAGATGCTAGGAAACCCACCAATGGAATGTCATTGTACATCAATAACCTTTCAGTTCCAACCCTTGATCCCAAAGTCACTCAAGGCTGCTGAGCTGCATAAGCTGCTTTGTCTCCTCCACCCACAGACAGTGGCCTTTTGGCCCAAACAAAAGGATCCTGAAATCTGTTAGAGAGATTTTACTGCTATTTGTGAATCAGGAGATAGGACGAACTGCACTGCCAATGGCTATTTGAGAAGATGTAAACTCAGTGCCATTCTTCTGGCTGACAAAATGAGAGTGCATGTTTTTCAGTATACAGTGAGCCTCCAAAAGAGACTGTAAATCTGGAGTGGACTATCTCCTCCTGCCCCTGATACAAATAGGTTGGGGATTTTTCAAGTTCAATTATTTATTTAACAAGGTGGTCCCAAAAGCCCCGAAGAGATCAATAAAACAGTAAAATCAAAAATGATCAGAAAGAGAACCATCATCGCATCACTTTTCTATGAGTAGCAACACTTAAGTAAAATAAGTCAAAATCTAGCACAACAAAATTAACTTTACCTGATGCTTGAAGAAACATGATGAGACACATCAGGTGGCTCTGGGAAGACTCATCCACTATACCTTCCTAGTAAAAAAAAACCCCTACTTCAAATAGCTGTTCAAATAGCAGAGGGAAATGCAACAGAACCTTCAAGAGATATTTTGATTACTAGATAAGTTTGTGTGAAAGAAAATATAATAAATTTTAAAATGGTGCGATGTGAATCTATCTATTTGTCATAAACAACTATTTAGAGTAGCCCTCTTAACAGTGCTGGGTTGGTAGGACAGTGTTATAGACAAAAGAGCTACTGAAATTTTGAATAGAGGGATACCTTTGTATTAACTCTATGTCCTTGAGGCCCTTATCTTGCAGGAACCCTCAATTTGTTAGGTTTGATTTCCGCACAGCCATGCTCGGGGGTGCGGCGGCGTATACAACACCGACGCACTCCCCCGGGACCGTTCGCATGAACAGTCCCAATAGGGCAGGGAAGACGGCGCAGCGCTGCGCAGGTATGTCGCCCGAATGACATACCTTCCCTGCTACCTTCCGGCGTGTCGCCCAGGCCAGGGGACACGCCACCCTGCCCTGCACAACAGCTCTGGAGTTGCAGGGCAGGTGGGCCGTGTCCCCAGGCCTAGGTGACGCGCCCGAAGGTTGCAGGGAAGGTAAGTTGTTTGGGGAAGGGGGGATGGCTCTTTCCAGCCGCTGTTTCCAGAAAACCTTGCTCGGGGAGCGAGGTTGGGAAACAGCGGCTTCGTGCCACTGGGGGGGAGCAAGGGCGGCGCTGCTGCGATGCAGCTGCGCCCCCATGCAAGCAGCTCCCTAGGGACGGCGTTTTTGCCGTCCCTAGGGCGCTGTTATTGGCCCGTGCGGAAAGGGCCGAGAGTCTGTGTTATACATCTATCTATCTAGGAGCAGCAGTGGCATAGGAGGTTAAGAGCTCATGTATCTAATCTGGAGGAACTGCGTTTGATTCCCAGCTCTGCCGCCTGAGCTGTGGAGGCTTATCTGGGGAATTCAGATTAGCCTGTGCACTCCCACACATGCCAGCTGGGTGACCTTGGGCTAGTCACAGCTTCTGGAGCTCTCTCAGCCCCACCTACCTCACAGGGTGTTTGTTGTGAGGGGGGAAGGGCAAGGAGATTGTAAGCCCCTTTGAGTCTCCTGCAGGAGAGAAAGGGGGGATATAAATCCAAACTCTTCTTCTTCTTCTTCTTCATCTATCAGTATACATATCTGATTAAGTCTTTGGCTGGGTGGCAACGACTCACTCCCAGCCAATAGCCATGCATGACTCACTTCCAGCCAAGCCACATGTGACAATATGGCAGCAACCAGGAGGCGGGGGATGGAGAGATGCTGCTCTACCCACTGCTAGGCCTGGAGGAGGAGAGAGCATGTAATACATGCACCTACAGGGTGGGAAATTCCTGGAGACTGTGGGAGGAGGAAGGGCCCTCAGCAGAGTGTACCCTGCCATTTCCTCCAGGTGTCTCCAGGTGTCTGGAAAAGAGTTGTGATCTCCAGGAGCTACCTGGAGGTTGGCAACCTTATGGAATGTCTGGGATACAGCGATCATCTTCCCTGACAGCATCTGTGATGTCATATCCCTGCTGAAATCCCTCCCCCAGGCACAGTTTTCATAACAGTTTTCTAGCGCCCATTGTATTGTTTGGCACAATGGCCTTTATTGCTAGTATTATATATTTGTACTAAAATGTATGTGGTTCTTCTATTAGTTATATTTATTGTACGGGTTGTACATGACAATAAAGCTATCATCAGTCACGTTGCATCTGTTCCCCTTTTTTGATTTGCAGGGTAGGGCACACATTCCCCCCCCCCCCCCCACACACACACAGATAGACTATTATCTTTGGTTAAACAGGCTGTGCATGTTTTTGAAATGTTTCAGTAATCCAGGAAAAAAACATGTTTACTTAAAGACTCCAAACCTCATTTAGCTCTGTCTGGTCACTGCAAGAAATGCACTGAGAGAGAAAAATGCTTCAGATCTTTCTCCTAACTTCTTGTGCACTAGCAAGTTTAACATGAGGTCATATTTCATGACCTTGTGCTAGAAAAGTAGCTGGCAAACTGCATCACAAATGCTTATACGTTTGACATCTACTAGGGTCATTGGGCTATTCTGAAAAGTAACACAAATCAGATATGCTTGACCTGGTCAGCATTGTATTTCTAAAAGATATTCTGAAAGCACCCTTATAAGGTATAATGTACTTACCATATGGCTATGCTAAAATGTAAAACTCTTTTGCAGTATATTATATTCATATATTTCTTTTTTAAAGTACTTTTTTGTCTGTTCACCTTCTTACACTTTGCACTATAAAAGAAAAGGGTTTCCTCCTAAGATTACAATATGAAATACATAATGTTTGAAACCCATTTTGTCAGTGCAGGAAGTTATACGCATATGTTCAAATAAACACAGTGAATTTTACTTATAGAATCTAAGATTTTTAAAGCTTTTAAAAAGAAATTATGGCCACTAGATTACCTTGTTGTTGAGAAATATATACACAAGACTAACAACACTGACTATCTACAAATACACTACAATGTTTTATAAAACTAATGAAAAATGGATTTTTCAGGAGTATCAAGTTTTCAAAAGCTGCATTGGACAAATTGATCTTGAATTGATTGTGACAATAGTTCTATAAATGTAAAATGTATCCCCAAAAATGGGGGAGGAGGAAGCAGGGGGGATGGATCCAAGTTCATTTAATGGGCGTCAGTCTTGTAATTTCATCTGGAAACCAAGACAAATGAAACAATTGGCAAACAGATATTTTAATAACTCTGCCACCAGGAAGCCCTGCAAAATAACAAACACATGCCTGATCTGAAACACATACACATTTCAGTATGTTAACTTAATAAAGCTGGCTAACATGCAGTCAACTGAACAATATTCTGCTTTTCACTCGGACTAAATATATGTAACATCTGCCATTACACTTCAAGAACAAGAAAGTGATCACAACGCAGAGTAAAGTGACACTTTAGAATTGTGTTTCAAGAAAACAGTTCTGGTGACTTCATTGTGCAACTAATCCTAGTTCCCCCAAGTTTAAACAAAAATGCCAGGTAGTTTTAAATAAGAGTTTTTAAACACTTCTGCTTCTTGAATTGGATTAAAAGATTAAACACTTGAAGATGTAGCTGAGCATTTTCTTCATGTAGCCGAGATTTTATGAAACCATTCCTATTATTATGAAAATGTTTCATTGGGCTTTTTGTCATATTCTTTTATTCCCATATCCTGTGGCTGCTTTTTATTGTCCAAAGGTCAGGTCAAAGGTACTGAATTGCTATGTTGAGTGTAAGTGAACTCAAGAATGGCCTCTCTGATTGATCATCTATTTAAACACTGAGAATGTTATGCCTTTTGGATTAAAATGTAACCCAGGGCACTTGGGGATGTGGAACTACTTACTGTTGGTAAAATATGCACAGAGAACGTTCTATTGCTTGGGATGTTTGATGTGGACCTCAGATTCAGGGTGGATCTTTTAGGTCTTCTTCCCATCACCTCTTCCCACTGTGCACAAACACACCCCTTTACAAGCTAGTGTCTTCATACAGTATTTTGGGGAACAACAACTTTTTAACCACAAGATGAAGCTAAACCTCCAAAGCCTCTGCCAACCCTCCAAAGCAACTTCTAAAATAAAATTGGGCTGTTAAATCATAACTTCATGTGCTGTGTCAGGTGAGATTGGTTTAAAATTCTATTATCTAATTCTTTGTGAATGTTTTATACAGTATTTCAAGGCCATTCTTGTCAAAAAATATATTATACATTTTATAGATGTACCAGTAACCAATTTAAATTTTTGGCTCTCAGGGTTGGTTGCAGCTTATTATACCAAATGTAAAACAAAGGAGAAATTGAGACTAAAGTTCACTATTAATATTCACTCCCACCTTATGCTGGGGCATTACTTTTGTTGCTAAGTAGCTATAAAATCGCATCCGTGACTTCAGCTCCTGTGCTTGTCCATTACAACCTTGTCTAATGACACCATGCATGATGATAACTGCTTTTTGGAGCCTTTCCTTTTAAAGACACAAATAAGTTGTCGTGATCAGACAGGGCATTGCTACAATATTTCAAAAATTTAAAAAAATTCTGAAGCCAACAATGCATTTGAGAATCATTAAAAGTAAGTCAGCTTGAGCCAAGAGGAAAAGAGGGGTATAAATACTGTAATAAATTAACAAAGGGAAAGACAAAGCTTAAATGGTGACTGTACTGTAGATCTGCACTTGCCCCTTTCAGGGTAGATGTAGAAACTCTGAACAGAATTAACCTTAGAAACTCTTTATTCTTCCTGTTCTTGAGATAAATCATCTATACAAAATCATAATTGGTTAGCTACTGTGTCAATCACAAAGCCATTCTCCTCCCATTTCCATGTTTTTATAGTATAGAACTTTTATTGGCTAGCTTTTTGTCAGCAAATCACACCACTAGCACCACCACCACACAGCAATGCTCCAAGTTTAATGTAAAACTAGACTTATGAACTACAAGGTGAAGGTTTGATTTCTTCCAGCTTTACAGCTGTTCCCCTGAGAAAAACTGAAGGGGATTTTGAATTTTTAAAAAGTTGAATGAACATAATTGGATAGCAGTCAGATATACCAACACAAATGTTTACAATCAAAGGATGTGTGCATACAGAAACTGCAAGAGATGTGGAATGGGGGGGGAGGGTAGAATTTAAATGGATAAATATGGATTTCTCCCCAAACAAAGCATTATTTCAACCTAGTGTCATTGCATCTAGTTGCCAGCCAACTATTTAAGACAATGGACTGGGCAATGAAAGGGCCAAGTCTTCAGGCAGGTGTGTCCTCCACCTGTGGGTGACATTGTGCTTAAGAGCATCAGGAAACTGTGTTTGTCATCCCTCTAAGTCTAGTATCTATGGTCTAGTCTAAGCATATAGTACAACTGGAGTGGTAGAATTCTGAGGCGGCAGCATGGGCTTGTTCCACTTCAGCCTACAAGCAGAAAATCATCATATCTGGAGTGTTCCCTTATTCTTCACACATGCTCCAGTACAACCAGATCAAATGATGCCAAAAATTCAGTAAATGTTAGATACTGTCCATTGTTCTTCTCACACACATTATCACTATGGGCTCTGAAATGAAGCCTCAGTTGCCCAAGATACTGAACTGTACCGACAAAGCATTGCAGAATATTTTGCTGATGCTGTGTTTTTTGCTGGTGTGACCATCTATCATTGTCTGGCTTGTAGACCAAAATCATAACTGTGTCTACTTTTATTGTGCTACAAAAAAGGTGTTCTTTCTGAACAAAATGCTATAGAGTCCTACAAGGTTCCATCATGTCCCCTATGCTTTTTAATATGTATGTGAAGCCACTGGGAGAAGTAATCCAGAGATTTGGGTTAAGTGCCACCAATATGTGGACGACATTCATCTCTGCCTTGAGCTTCCAATGGATTCCAGGGTGGATGTGGAAATCATAAATCATAAATAGATGTCTGGAGGCAGCTTGATGTGGAATAACAAGCTGAAACAAAACTGAGGTGGCACTGGTAGGGAGGAAGTATGACCGGAGCACATGGCCAGCACAAAGGAGAGCTTGGACCTTTAAAGACTCGGGCCAGCCCTCCTTTGGCGACGTCTGCCCTGTCCCACCATGTCCAAGGCTCCGCTTCTGCCCTTATCCAGGTGGAGGCAGCCAGCTCTGCTCCACCTTCCCCACCCTGAGAGGCAACTGCAGCCCGTGGTGATTCATAGCTGTCTTTTGAAGGAGAGAACAAAACTTCCCTCCCAAATAGCATCCTCTGCTCTTGCAATCAGCAGCTGACATTTCAAAAATTAGAGTTGAACAGGAGTCCTCTGGCATTTTAAAAACTAACAAAATTTTATTGCAGCATAAACAGTCAGAGCTTACTTTATCAGATGCATAATGTGTTTGTTCATTCCATGGTACCCCTCTGAGTTTGCCTTCAAAAACAGAAATTCACTGAGAAAACTCTGCTAAGTGTAAACTGGACAGACAGTTCAAACTGTGAAAAATGTAAAAATGAGCAATTCGTGTCTCAAAAAATCAGCATGGCAGCCTGAATTCCCCTTTGTGTCACTTTGATGCCTCTGCTGTCTTCCCCCTGCCCATTCTTTTCTCTTTCCTCTTTTCAATGATCCATACAACTTCTTTGTAAAACATCCACCTGTAAAGGCTAAGAGGCATGTGGTTGGCTTATAGACACCTGTGTACCTCTGAGATTCGATAGCAAACTCATATAACAGTCCTAAGCAGGTCTACTCAGAATCATACTCAGGCTTATTCAGTGGACACTATTCTTGAGGAAGCGCTTTTAGGATTGCACTATTATAGTCTAGAGAATGTATCCACAAACATACTTTCATTCCATATTCTCATCCTGCCTCAGTTTCTATCCATCCACTGTTCTTTGTCCTTCCCTACTCCTTTCACAGAAGGTCAAGGGCTGTATGCCATAATAAAGCAGTAGGCTGTGACTCCTTTCCTCATTTTGAAGTCTCTCTGATTAAAAGGAGTGAGGAGACTTTTTAAAGATAGAAATGAGATGAAAATTCAGGTATTGTCATTGAATGACCTCCCTATGCGATCGAGAAATGATTGCCAAACCTTCTTTGAAATGTATTACACCAGCTGATTAAAAAAACTAAAATGAACTATCATAATAATGTAATTCACTACCATGGAATGAAATGAGAAATAAGAGCAGGAAAGATATCAAACATTCCAACTTCATAGCTTTTTGTTGTACGATGACTCTGGTTTCATTAGACAGGGAAGAGACAATGACTATCAAGGACTCTGAAAGTGAGGCTTTTGCAAATATAACATTAGTAAAAATTTTTATAAAGGCAGCATTTAATGGGCTTTGAATTGCTTTCCTTTTTAAATTTTTTAGCATTTTGGTTTTTTCAAAGCCCTCCAAAAGAGTTTCCATGGTTATTAATTGTACTACCACTTTCTTTTTAGATGGGTAATAATTTTAAGCCATATCTGTATATTCCTGGTATATGGATACACTAATCAAACTACTAGTTTCTCAACTGGTACAATATTGACAGATTTACTGGAGTTTCACAGATTTCATTTTTCGCTCTTAAATGAAAGTGCACAGATCTATTAAGAAACCACCCCAGAAGCAAAGCAGGAAAACTGCTCCCAGGAAAAGTAAATGCTCTCCTCTGTGACCTGTGCCAGATCCAAAACATTATTAATCCTTCGATACTAATACTGTAATCCTACGTGCATTTACTTGGTAATAAGCCCTATTGAGTACAGTGGGACTTTTCTGGGAAATCATGTTTAGGATTATCAGCCTTTGGACTCCCATGTCTCAGCACAAGAGAATTCCTTCTTCTGCTCCATTCCAGAGACTTGATCCTGCTTCCCTTATGGCAGGGGTCTGCAACCCGCAGCTCCAGAGCCACATGCAGCTCTTTCAGCCTTATACTGCGGCTCTGCATGGCCTGGAGGTCGGAGGGTAGTATGGGCGTGTTCCTCAAGGAAAGGTGAGTGGAGGGATGAAACTGGAGGCTCCAGCTCAGTAGATCTTTGGGGCTGTGGAAAACGGGTCCAAATGGCTCTTTGGGTGGTAAAGGTTGCTAACCCCTGGTCTAAGGCAAAAGCAGGGGCCCAGGCTTGTTTTAGTGTTATGTTGAGTTCTGGGAGCAGGCCGAGAATAGGGCTATGGTGAGTTTTAGGTTTGGGGTTTTGTTACAATTTTGGGAACAATTTATGACTGAAAAAAATTAAATAAAAATAATACGTTTGGGTTAGGGTTAACGCAAGAGCAGGGGCTCGGGCTTGCCTTAGTTTTACATTGAGTTCTACAGTCTGAGAAAAGAGCTATGGTGAGTTTTAGGTTTCAGGTTTTTGTTACAATTTTAGGAACAATTTATGACTGAAAAAAGTAAATAAAAATAATAAGTTAGGGTTAGGGTTAAGGCAACAGCCGGGGGTCCGGCTTGCCTTAGTGTTACGTTGAGTTCTAGGGCACAATCTGAGAAAAGGGCTATGGTGAGTTTTTGGTTTCAGGTTTTTATAACAATTTTGGGAACAAGTTATGACTCAAAAAAATTAAATAAAAATAATACGTTAGGGTTAGGTTTAAGGCAGGGGTCTGCAACCCACAGAGCCACATGTGGCTCTTTCAGCCTTATACTGTGGCTCCGTGTGGTCTGGATGTCGGAGGGTAGCATGGACGTGTCCCTCCAGGAAAGGTAAGTGAAGGGGCCAAACTGGAGGCAGCTCCGTGTGGAGCTGCTTCTCTGGCTCAGTAGATCTTCAGGGCCGTGCAAAACGGGTCCAAATGGCTCTTTGGGTGGTAAAGGTTGCTGACCCCTGATCTAGCCTATAACAAACATTGTTCCTCCCTGACAGTCTGAGATTAGAGGAATCTGCCCATCTAGCCTTCCTCTCCCTGCGTCTCACTGGCCTTACTGCCACTAGACACAAACTCCAGACTGAAGGAAATGTGAGCTGACACGATCTGTGTCTGACTCCTGAATCTGCGTGTCTCTCCTCTCAGACTCAATTCCTCAACAAGAACCACTGACAGGCTTCTTCCTGCTTTTATAGCAGACAGCGCACCCTATCTGTGGCTACCACCTATAGCATTACAGCCTAGGGGCAATCAGGTTGCACTCTGTCTATTACTGTGGTGTTTTGCTGTGGCTAACTGCACCTTTGCACATTAACTCCATAAGAGCCTAATCTGTCACAGACTACAACTCATCAATATGCTATCCACCTCATACCTTTTGTTTCTGTTTATGATGGGACCTGGCAACCATCTATAAACAGCTTACTCCTAGAGATTGCCCAGGCTAATCAGAAAAAATGAATGTGTATAGTTTCAGTTGGATCCAGCCATCCTTTCCACTCAGTCTCACCTAATTTCCCCCCACTTCATGTGGCCTTTGTACATTCAAGTCCTATGATCTTCAGCATAACCTTTCTGTGTGGTCAAAGACAACAAACCCCTCCTATTTTCACGAGCAGAAAAGCTGGATGGTTCAACCCAAAGCTGGATGGTTCAACCCAATGTTCTCATGAATGATGACACTATAATCAAATATCACCACCAGGCCAAAAGTTAGATGGCATGCTAAGAACCCATATACATGTTGTAGATTGCCATCCTTGGTGTGTGAACAGCTCTTTAGAACCAAGATGCGAGCAAAGATACAGAGAAAGAACCTAGGGTATTGAAACTAGATAGGAAACCAGATAGTGAATATATTCTTTGGTTCACAGAACCAAGAATCAGACCCCCCCCCCCCTCGGAATTATCCAGGCAGATATTTTTTTTATTATTATTTCCAAAGTTCCTAAAAGGAACCTAGCTACAGAATTTAAAATCACAGAAGAAGAGTTGTTTAGTAGGAATGCAACCTTCCCGGCAACAGAATATTCCTTAAACTTAGCAGGAAGAAGAGTCAAAAGCCTGGTCCTAGCTTCTTCGTATTTGGGGCAATTAAGCATTATATGTTCCATAGATTGCACCACTATAGAACAGTGGGCGCATTTCCGCTCTTGCGAATCAATTTTAAGAAACCTCCCTTGGAGTACAGAACAAGGGAAGGAATTACAACGAGCCCTTGTGTATATCCATCTAAGCTTGGGCTCTTGGAGTATACTCAGATAGTCAGGCAGATATATATCATGTAAGATTTTGTTCAATCCTATAAGCAAACTGGGAACAATTGAGGAGTAAAAGAATTTGTTGATATATCAACATGACCATCAATTTATTACTAATGTATTAAAATGTCATTTCAAATGAGTTTTCATTGGACTGCTTCCTTAATGGCCAAAGCACTGTAATGCTTTGATCTTGTACATCTGATCTCCCTAAAATAAACTGAGTGAGGCAGACAAATGAGTTGCCTTTGTGCTCATCTGTTACCTATCATGTTTCTTGCTGATCCTTCTTTTAGAATAGGCATTAATTGTCAGAGGCACAGGAGTAACTTTTACAAAAAAAATCGGTTCTAGCTCACTTAAATCAAGCAATTAGAATCCTAATCAATGCCTAGTTGGAAATAAACAAGTTTATTTAAACAAGTGGAGACATCTAGCAAGTTGAGATTTACCAAGGGCATCTTCTGAGTAGAACAGAATCAGTTATCGGGTTCTAGTTTGTGGAAAGATATTTTGCCAATCAACTCTTAAATTCAACAACTTCTTCTTCTGCACTTTGGAGCTTCTATGTTTTGCACGGTTCTAAACAGAGGTGTGCTTTTGTTGCCAAAATGGGCACTTGTGCCTGGTGGGTATTACTCAAATTTACACAACCAGTCAGTCTCTCAGAGTTAGGGAGAGGGGGATGCTTTATTCTAACAAAGGGGAACGCAGGGTTCAAACACCAGAATTCCAATGCCTGCATATTTTCTATTTTCTTTTACACAGTTTTCACAAAAAGAATCATATGCCTACCAAGTCCATCTTCATTGCCATATATGCTTATCTATTACCTACAAGCATGTACATTCTGTGCCTTTATTTAGGCATGACTGCATGCACTACAGATGCTATTGCTCTGACACTAAGCAACTGTAGCATCTTCATGTATTGTTTGTCCATTTCAGCTAGTTCTAGCCAGTTGCTAACACATTATGTGTTTATTTGAGATAACCACTTTCCTCAGAGCCTTTAAAAGGCTTCCCCCCACCCCTTTCCCTGTTAAGATTCTCTGCACTGCTACTGCTCATCATATAGGAAGAAGGAAAGGGAGGTCTCCAGGCTGTGGGGAGATTTGGTGAGATTAATGTTGCACATCTTTTGCACCAGTGCAACAGGGAAATGTTAAGAAACAAGTGGAGGGCACTAGCAGGAGTGACTGGATCAGAAACAATGGTGCGTGGACACTGACCTTGTATTGCTTATTACTACTGCCATAGTTGGGATTTTCTTCCTGATGCCTGGAAACACTGGTGCAAAGCCAAGCATATCACAGCAAAGCAGATGGACAGCATAGGGGACGGATCCAGCACTGGGCAGCACATCTCCTTTTTCCCAGTGACCACTGGGTAGCACATCTGCTGTCCCCCAGTGATAACTTTCCCCCAGCTTGATGCATGAGGGAAAACATCAGTGCCCGGAGCAGCAAGATAGTGGGAGCCATCTGGGTGCTGGCCTCTGGATGAACTTCCCTTGCTGCTAGGGGGCATGAGCCATCAACAGCTCCCACCTGGGCATGGGATTAACAAGCTTGCTCTACCCCCAGGTCTCTTATGAAGGCCCCCACCAAATGGGGAGGGCCAGCATGCAGGCTCCTCCTCCTGTGACTGGATCAGTCCCCATGCGTAACCTGCCAAAGAGCGGGGCCACCTCTCTCCCACCAAAGCTTCCTAAGTCAACAACCAGTCACACAAAGCAGATCTGATGCTGTGCAGCCAAAGGTCCATACCCCGTTCAGACAGATGGATGTCATCATTCCAATACAGTGCTGGAAGGCAAAAATGAAATGTCTAGGTGGGCAATGCACCTGCCCCCCAGAGATTGCACAAGGTGTGCCTCTGTCTTATTGGTCCTGCGTCTGGCCAGGCCCACTTTCTCTGGGGCCAATGCCCCACACCATACTTGAAACTCCCATAGGTGTAACCAGAAAATAACCAGTGCAGCATGAATTCCAAGTATAACACCACGGGGCTAGCCAGCAACACGCTCTTTTCTGCGGGCAGATCATTTTCTCCCAGCTGGATGATTAAGGCGTGAGGTGGCCTGTTCCTTGCAACTGCTCCATCCAGTATTAGCAACAAGGCCTCCAAACACATCCCTCTCTATCCCATCCAAGGTCTCTCCCCCGACCAGAAGATGAGGTATACTTGATGGCCCAATAGACAATGCTGTGGCTGACAATCCAGATAATCCTGCAATGGCCTGAAAGGACTGAAAGATGAGAAACATTCGTTCTCAAGCCAGGAGCAAACATATCCCTTGTATGCCAGGGAGCATCAGTGCCCAATGGTGTGGATCTGCACCTCGGGAAAACACAGGTGTGCTGCAGTGGTAGCAGCACTGATATGGAATGAGTGTGGGGCCAAACTCTGATGCAAGGAGCCCCATGTGGCCCAAACAAGTTCGAAAGATGCTGGTAAATTGGAAACATGATAAGGACGTGCTGTCAGAATGTATAAGGAAGGGGCCCTGGGTCGGTGGCTGGTGGCTGGATGGAAAAGTAGTTGGCTGTGTCTCTGACTGGGCAGGGCAATCCTGAGGGGGAAGCCCCAAGGCCCACCATGGTCCCATGTGCATGCTGATCTGTCTTGGACTGGTAAAGTCAGATGCGCACCTCAAAGATACCCATCCATAGGTCCAACAGTACAAGGGCCCTGCTGCTATGGTCATCCCGAGATGTAGGCACCAATTCGCTGCAGCGAAAAACCCCGAAGAAGGCCAAGGAAAAGGCTGCTCGGAACAGCTTTACTTCAAACTGGGAGTAGCAGATACTTGACAGCTGACTGGACAGGCCCACCAGCATGACTAGGGTAATGGGCGTGCGGCTGTCGTGGGGACGTGGTGTTAAGCAGCTCCACCCTTCAATAGCTCTCCTAGCGAGGAAAGAGTGACATGGGTCAGCTATGCCCAGTGCCTTGCAATTAAAGGAAATGGCAGCTAGGTGTATGTGTAAATGTTATACTGTCCAGTCTTGAAGGCCTGGCCCTGACCCCAAAGGTGTGCCAGGTAGTGAAGAACCTGTGAGGGGCAGAGGGGGCCGAGAAGGCCAAGAAGGCAGAGTAACCCTTGGCCTGATAAACAGCTGCCAGGTGACATGAGGGAGAGAGAAGAGAAGCCGTAGGTTCTTGGGCCAGAAGAGGCGTGGGATGGCCCAGCCTGCCCATATAAGGCCACACCCCTGCCTCCTCCAGGGTCATCACTTGCTCACACTGGCAGCTCGGTAGCCCAGTCCCAATCTGGGCTGGATGCCAGTGCTGAGCCTACCCCTCTCCCTATCTCCCACCCCGGGCCACAATGGTGGCCAAGATAAATGGCGGCCTGAGCCCTGAGGGTAGGGCGGTCTACCAAATCGAATGAATGAATGAATGAATGAATGAATGAATGAATGAATGAATGAATGAATGAATGAATGAATGAATGAAGTCTCAGTTGCTCTTTATGGCAACCTAGTAGAGTTTTCTTTTTAATTAAAGTTTTACTGCTGATTTGAAATACAATCAGATGTTAAATAATAACAGAAAACATGACGAAACGAATGTTGTAAATGTTATACATAATAAATGAAATGCAAAAATAAAGAGAAGAAAAAAAGAAATTAGTTTGAGTGACTTCCAAATATTTCTATGTTTATACATCATTTTGTATTTTACAAAGTATTAAACTAATATAAAAGTTGTTTCTGTACATATTGAAACCATATCTGCCATTCATTTTGATAATCTATTCCATCAAATATTTTGGCAAATTTAACCAGTTCTAACACTTTGATTTGCCATTCATGTTTGGTTGGTGTCTTGTTCGATTTCCAATCGATTAGCCCAAACTAGTCTTGCAGTTACTACCCTGTATTGAAATAATTTGAGTTTTATTTAATTTCAAGTCCATCATTCCTAATAAGTACCTTTCAGGCTTTAAGGAAATTTAAATATACTATTAATTTCTATGTTTACCATTTTCCAAAATTGAACAGCTAATTCACAAGACCCCGATTGATGAATAAAGGTACCAATATGCTTGGTGCACTTCCAGCATTTATCTGAACACTTTGGAAGAATACCTTAACTTTTACTAAAAGCAACTATGTGACGAAGAATTTTTATAGGAGGTGGATGAAATGGTACACTACTCCAGTGAAAATAGCTAGTACAGTTTTCAAGGCAAAAGACTA
The DNA here is from genome assembly GCF_021028975.2 of Sphaerodactylus townsendi. NCBI lineage: Eukaryota > Metazoa > Chordata > Lepidosauria > Squamata > Sphaerodactylidae > Sphaerodactylus > Sphaerodactylus townsendi. Next base: position 41,237,154 of record NC_059435.1, read on the forward strand.
ACAAAAGTGGGTCGCCATTTCCTTCCTCTGCATAGTGACTCTTGTATTACTTGATGGTTTCCCATCCAACTGGGATACTTTCTCCTGAAAGCAGTGCTGCTGAACCAAACACTGAAGTATCTTTGCACACAAAACCCACAGACAAGCGACCTCAAATATGTTTCCTGTGTCAGAATCTCCTTGGAGAGTGAAGGATAAGTTCCTTTCCAACTGCAGACCACTCCATCACATGCCTAATAGCTCACATCATTCAGGGAAGCTGTGCTCATCATCATGTGTGTGATTGCTTTCCAGGTCTATGGCAGGAAATCAGCTGTGGGAGCTTTAAGGCCAGTCTTGGATGGGACTTCTTACTAGGTGCTTAATTAGAGAACTTCTCATTAACTCATACTGGAATTGTTCCCAAAGGTAACTCCTTGTCCTTCTCATCAACAAACCAGCCCGAAGCATCTGCAAGCCAACAGCAAGGCATACCCAACAGTACTCTAGTGCTTAAAGGTCAACAGGCTTCTTTTGTCTCCAGGATCATTTGGCCCTTTGCAGGGTGTCTGGTGTCTTTGACATCCCATTGCCAGAAACTCTATACTTCCTACCAGGCTCCTGCCATCTTATTTCCTTCAACTGCTGCTAAGTCTTGAAGAGCATTAACAAAGGCAATCATGATTATTATTCTCAAGCAATGGATTTCTGCTGGCTAGAGCACATCAGCTGCCATGCCTAAGGCAAATAATCAAAACTTTCCCAGGTTTCTCATTGCAAAACAGAGGGGAAAGAGGGTGACGACAACAGCTGCAGTGCTGGCTTCCCCTTGACAAATGACCCTGTCACTCTTCTTATTGATTAGCAATGTTATGACATTTCCCTTCAAAAAACAGATGTGGACAGGCTGTGACATGAATGGGGCTGAAGGAGGATAAAGCAGGGTTTACTCTGAGTTCATTTTCTGTGTTTGCTTCACTTTGTGGAGATAACCTCTGAACAATGAATATTTCATCCAAAGAGGAATTAGATTTGCTTCATTAAAGGAGTTTTAAACTGAGAAGGTTGCAGGTAACAAGTACTTTTCTATGTAAAAATTGGTAGCATCACATTTATCCTATGTTAACAAGAAGGCTACTTAGACAACCAATAAATGTAAGAGTACAGTTTGCCAATGTTTGCCAATGCCAAAGGGGGTGGGGGTTTAAAAGGAAAATCTGGGGAAATTTGGGGGGTGCCTGCTGTCAGGGGTGCAGTTATTGGCTAATAGTCTGTCTTCCTCACTGAGAGTCAAAGTGGATTACAAAGCTAGAAAACAACAATGCAACAAAGAAAAACAGTGGCAGATATGCTGTAAACATTGCAACAACAGAATGACAACATTAGAAAACTGTGCACTACAAACAAAATAATAGATACAAAAATGGCAAAATACTTAACAATGCTGTTTCCTTTATGAAAATACCCCCTAGAACAATTTTGTTTTACACATTTCAAGAATACCACAATGCTCCAGTTTTATCATCAAGACATAAATGTCTACAGGGAAATGTGGCTTTCAATGCTCTTTAAGAATTAGTTGTAAATCACAATACTGGGGTGGAACTTGCTTTGTTGACAGAGGTTTAGAGCAACTTGGAAAGAGATAGTAGCTTACAGCAAAAGGCTAACCACACAAATTAGCAAAATCATGTCTTCTGCATTAAAAAATCCACCAAAAGCAGTGGCCTAGGTGGCCTAGATAAATATTTAAAATATCATGGAACAATTTCACAGCATTTTGGATACTGTTACAAAAACACAACTTCAGATTGATCTGTATAGAACAGTGGTGGCGAACCTTTGGCACTCCAGATGTTATGGACTTCAATTCAATTATGGACTTCAATTCCCATCAGCCCTTTCCAGCCTGGCCAATTGGCCATGCTGGCAGGGGCTGATGGGAACTGTAGTCCATAACATCTGGAGTGCCAAAGGTTCGCCACCACGGGTATAGAAGCACCTTAGGCAACTATCAGTGCAGTCCGGGGGCGGGGGCAAAACACTCAGGAGGAGACATGACACCAGTGCCAGCGTAAATGCCACTTGTGCTGATGTAAATGCCATTTACGTTGGCATCGGGACACTTATGCTAGTGCTGAGGAGCCTGAGTGCCACTGTAGCCATGGCAGCAGCACTCCTCCAGCTCAGGAGCCCATGTCAGTGCCAAAGAAAAAAGAGTTTGGATTTCTATCCCACTTGTCTCAACCCTAAGGAGTCTCAAAGCAGTTTACAAATGTATCCCTTCCTCTCCCCACTACAGGCATCTTGTGAGGTAGGTGGGGCTGAACGTGAATAGCTCAAGGTCATTTTGTGTTTTGTGGAGAAATGAGGAAACAAGCCTGGTTCACCAGACTAGAGTCCACTGCTCTTAACCACTAAACCACACTGGAGGCCCAGCAGGCATTAGTTGGTTTCCTGACCTTCCTTTGCATTATTAGAATAGATGTACCTGAAGACTCAGGACCCATTCTGAAGGAAGCTGAAACAGATACGCTCATCATAGCTTGACTTCAACCCTCCTTATATTTTATGACATGGTAGCTGTTTGGCAGTGATACCCATTATCCCTACAGTAATCACCACACTTCTCTCTTGAATTCACAGTCTCAGGTATCTCTGTGTCTCCCTGATTAGCCATGTCTTCAACGGCAATGATCGCTCACAGAAGACACTATTAGATTTTTCCATTACTTTCTAATTCAGAGGCTCAACCCCTATTTGCTACATACAAATAACTCTCCAACTAAATTGCTAGAATTTAGTTGGTATTCCAACTACATCTGCTTTGTCATTTACAAAATTTCTCACTGTGTGTGTAAAGTACTGCCAAGTCTCAGCCAATATCTACCATGTTATTTTTTCAAACAAATACGTATAACCCCCATAACTTCAAAACTGTAGTTTACAACTGATTTAAAATAATCTCACTTTTTAAAAATTCTCATAAATAAAGGACACTAGACACAATAAACAGTAAAATGGGATAGAATGATAAATAATCAAAGGAAGAACTGCAATTTAAAAAAATCAACAAAGTGTCCAATCCTTGATCAATCTTGTTCAAATGCTTAAAAAAAAGGGGGGGGGGTCTTCACCTGCCCTGGAAGAAGAATTATTGCAAACATTGTATTTTTATTGGAAGGGAAGCTTGAGTTAAATGAGCATATGAAGAATCTGTGTGTGTCTGTGTCTGTGCATGACTGTTCCCTATTATAATTTTATACCACTACCAAGTATGTTTTACAGCAAAACAAATTATACGTACTAAAGAAGAATGAAAAAAATATGGCATTTCTGCCCATGGGGGATGCAATGTAAATTAATATGAGTTAAATGGAATGTGACCAATTTGCAAGGCATTTGGGCTATATCTTGAGAAACTGAAGAGTTCATTTTCTCATTCAATCAGCCCAAGCCTTAGGCTACAAGCTCTCGTAGTCACCATGGATGCCATGGGCTACCTGTCTTGGTATGCTAGAATATCCTAAGGTAATTCCTATTATATCTAAAATGCAGTGATGTTGTCATTATGTGACAATAATGTTCCCTATTATTACTTCAAACATGCATGTAGAGTTTATGAGAAGCAGCAGCATCCATTGTAATGGGGGACACAAATAAACTACAGTAATCTACCTTTGTGCAGTATCTAGGGATTAGCTAATTTATAGACAAGTTATTTACACCAAATCTATCAGCACCTGAGTCTCCACCCCGCAGACATGGGTAGGGGAGCAACAGAAGAATCAGAAGCAATGAGATTTCCATTCTTCAAAGACTCATGATCCCATGCCAGCATACAAGAGGTCCAGCTATTTAGTAAAGGATACAGTTCCCCAAACTTCTCAAAATCTTCCCTTTTTAAATAGCCATTTTCATACCTTGTATTCAAGAAAATTACCGGTACCTTATTTCCAGTGAGCTGGAACCCATCTATAACTCAAGAAAGAATTGTGATTAGGTGGGCAGCAGGAAAGAATGTGGTTGGGTACAAAAGACAGGGATGTGTATGATGATTTTCAGGCCAGTGGATATACCTCTCTGGATGTGCCCAAAGGTAAAATTCTATTGGGGGTTTTTTTTGCTAAAATTTCTTGCACACATAACATAGCATGATGAGAGAGTCTCCCCAAACAGCTGATTTAAAAATCAGCATCCCATTCCTCAAAGTTTAAGCAATAAACCAGGTCCTGATATTTTTAGGGATGCCCCAGCATAGATTGGATATCTCAAGCAATGGAGTCTGTGCTACCCAGTCCACACTGAAATCATGCCATATGGTTTATGCTTCATAGCATAATGGAACAGTAATGGAACAAGTGTTCCATTACTGCAAAATTCCAGCAAGAGCTATTCTTCACTCCACAAGTTAAGTGTGGGTGAACATGCTGTATTAAGAAGGAAACACCCCAAAGGCATGTGTTCTCCACTTCTACCTTGTACACGTCCTTCAACTTATTAAGGTGAAAAGGGGGGGGATTACATTCTGTTGTTTTGGCAGACATCCATTTGAGGTGTATACACAATATCATTTGGGAACATTTAATAGCTGTAACAAGATGTTCTGTAATTGTTACATTCATTTGTTTGAGTAGATGACATGCGAGAAAAACAAAAAGGTTCATTTTTCTAGGCACAAAAACATTCTGATTGAGTGTTTCAGACTGATTAAAATAACAAGGACATTTTTAAAATCAGAAACTTCAGCAAAATCCGCAACCCAAACTCTTTACATGGTGATGGCAGCCCAGTTTCTTCTGTGCTCCTACATTCTGCAACAATGGCTCTCAGAGTTCTAAGGGTGTTGAGAAAATGCTCAGGATCATATGGGAGATGGTTGAAATGTAGGAACTAAATGGCCCTCATGAAAGCTGAAATGTCACCTGCAGGAAGGACAGAGGGAGCAAAACCTCCAACAGAATGGTAACTAGGCTTCACATGTCTTGAAATGTCTTTGAATCTTTGCTGTAGGTGTCTGAATAAGACTGCCATGAGAAAGTTCAGCCAATAGGAAATCACCCTCCATCCCACCCCGCACTTCTGCACCTGGCTAGTTTAAGAACTTGTGACCTGTCCTGCTAGTTTGGACCAAAAGTCCACTTCACTCACCAGGCTATTTGTAGCAGTAGCCAGAGGTGCATCTAGAAAGTTCATGTGCCAAGCACTAAGGCAACCTACCTCTGGGTGTCATCATCTCATGCAAAACTGGTACCATTGCATACATAAATGCCAGCTATCAACTCACCATGCAAATATGTGCTGTATAATAGAGACAGCACAAGTAGTTGCAGAATCAGGGGGGGGGGGGAGGGTTGGAGACAAGAAGAAGTAAGCTTTGCAATTTGGACCTTTTCTGCATATGCTATTTACAATGTTTTCAATGCATCCATGGTCCAGCATGGGTGCCTTGGAGCCAGGTCAATGGCAGTGGCTCACCCCCCATGGGATCCAACTTGCCCCAACTGCTGTCCATTCTGTAGCAGTCCCATTGCATCTGTGCAGCCATAATTTTGTTCTCCTTTCCTGCTGTTCCATCCAGGGGTGCTCTCTCCTGCAATGAGATGACAAAATGGTTAAAAGAGAAAGATTTGGGCTGTAAGGGTTGGGGTCCCCCCTAACATGGGGGTGGCCTCATTGTGGGGGTCATATATTTCTGGCCTTGCTTTCCCCCATACACACAACCCTGCCCATCACCCTTCCCCTATCCACCCTCCGGCCCCCCTAGGCCCCACTGATGGTGTGCTGATGGAGGACCTTTTTCTCAGTCCAATAATGAAACTCTATATTCTGCCCCATGATTTTTGTTGATGTAACTTCACACCAGAAATAGTGGATATTCCCAACATAAAAGGCCTCAGGGAGTGAACTAATGTTGGCCCTGCCCCTAGGAATGTCCCCTTTGGTGCTTGCATGAGCATCTGCACTGGAGGTGCACTGCCACAAAGGCTGTGCTGGTCCCCCTGCATCGCCCTTCCAAGCTGCTCCCCAACACTAGTGTAAATGCCCCTTGGCATTTACACCAGCACTGGGGTCACACAGCCTCCATAGCACTTTTGCCCACTTCTTTTGGATTGCAGTGTTAGAATCTTAACCTGCCCTCTAAGATTATGGACTTTTTTTTTAGAAGGATAGGCCCAGAGCCCTCTGGGGAGAGGGTGGTATATAAAACTAATAGCTAATAAATAAATAATATATTAGGTGCACTGAGCTAGTTTAAAGGCAAGGCCACCCAAGACAGAGTTCCAAACATTTGAACAGTGAAATTCCAGTAACTTTAATGATAGATAAGTCTTGGATAGCTTAATATGACTGTGGCACAGCTTGAAACTAATTCCAAAAGTAACATTTAGTTATTCTTCTTTTAAAAATACCCTTTTTTTAAAAAAAAGAGAAGAGTAAAATATTATGCCCTTTAACCTTTACTAGCCAGTTGGAAGTGTACAAATCAGGAAAAGAAACACAATGTCTCCCACTGATGCTTTTAAAAGAGAGATGTTGCACAGGGTGATCTTTGAAAGAATCTGTGTTTAGGGGACAAAACACCAGAGGATCCCTTTAAAGCTGTGCGTGAAAAATGATGAAAGTTCCTTTGAAGTGATTTTGAGGGATTTGAGTGCTTTCAGCAGTTTTCCGTTAGAAGGCCTTGAAATTCAATCTCCAGGACAAGGTATTGAAAGGAAACAGCTGCTCGGAGCTGTTAGTGGAAACAGAATACAACGGTTAAGAAGATGCAAACTTACTAGAACATGAGCAAAAATAGGGCTGAATGGATTTCCGTTCCAAGGGACAGTATTTTGCATTGCAATATTTTGCATTGTATTACCTCTCTGAAGACAAAACTATGCAACTTGGAACCCCCAAACTGGGGTGGGGGGAAGTGTTGAATGAAAATGATTTTGTAGGCATGAGTGACCAAACGGCAAAAGATACTTTGATTGAGATCCTCAAGAACATAAAGCAGCCTGGGATTATTTAGTTGAAAATAAACAGTACCTACAGGTTTTCTATCATCTCTGCCAGATGAGACTATTGGCACCCTATTTGGCTCAAACTGACCTAGCTCAGTGATCCATGCATGGTAGCACTTGATAATCTGAATGAAGCAGGTTATGTAGCTAAATAATTTGCAAACAGTTCATTCCTATCCTATCAATGTACTTGCACTGTGTAAATTGTGAATTTTGTAGCAACAAGAAAAAAAATCGATGTGGACTCTGAAGGTGAACCTGAGGTCTCAAAGGATGATAACAAGTGATGATGAACATTATAGATAGATAAAATATCAAATGATGACAGTTGTGAAATGATGGTGTAACATTTGTAATTAAAACATAAGTATATTGAAAAGTTTCTGATGTTTATTTACAGTAGCACAAAATTACTCATTATCCAGTTACATTGAATAAAAAAATCACATAAAATATAGATCTGTTTTCATGGATCTAACTGTTGCATGTTCAAATCAATTTCTTCATGTTGTGGCTCCTTGGAATAGCAAAAGTATAAGGCACAATTGTCTAATATGGTTTAAGTGACTATCTGGATTAGGTAAAGCTCGATAAACCTTATAAAATAAACCTTATAGAATATGGAAAATTAACTTTTTCTTTGATTGTGCCATTATATTACAGGAATTTTAATGGATTGAGGCATTATTAGTATTAGTTACTTGTAGGGAATGTATTATTTTTCCAATTGTATGTTAAAATTTGAAATTGGTTACTTTGTTCACAAATTGTAGCTCAAATTAGAAACAGTAGGAAAAATTGACTTTGGCCACCTTGATGACATCATAAGAAGCTTAAGTAACCATCAGAACTAGTTATCACATCAAAACCGACTTACACATTTCAGAAAAGCATAATGAAGTTTTGTTACCTTTCCTGATAACCAGTATATCCATTTTAGCTCTTGGCAGACTATCATTTCTTGTTTAAGAAAAAACAAATCATTAAGTCTTATGGAGATTACACAGAAGATACATACCCAACCGGAACATTATTTAACCACAAAGCTATATCAAGAGGAACCTTGAACTGAACTGGCTGCTAGAAAGAACTAAGCTTAAATTAAAGTAAAAAAAATTGAACAACTTTTGCTAAGAGAATTAATTTTAGCACATCATAATATTTTTATTTACTTCAGTTATATTCCAGTTTTCTCCCAATGAGAATTCAAATTGAGCTGCTAGCTATAGATCGAGAAATTCCAGGAAATATTGGGGGGCAGCCTGGGAAGGGAAGGGTTTGAGGAGGGAAGGGACCTCAGCAGGATGCAATGTCATGGACTTCACCTTCCAAAGTGACCATTTTCTCACTTGACATTTGTGGTTTGGAGATAGCCTGGCCCAACCTGTAGGTTGTCAACCCTAGACACAAAGTAATTACATTATTCTTTTCTCTTACGTAGTATGGCATGCTAGCAGAGGCAGAGCGAGGGGCCACGATGTCACCACTCCCTCAACAGCCTAGCTATGCCTCTGCCACTGCTTCACCCGGGGCGTCGCGCCCCCTTCCCCTGTGGGCACTGCACCACTGCATGCTAGGAGAGCCAATATACAATATAAACCTTTCTACAATATAATTGGACAGAAAAACTAGCGTGAGACTAGTCATTTCCACATTCCTGCTCCATTATTTGAATCATTTCCTTTTATTTTGTGTATATGGATTATATATTGCACCATTGTAAGTCAAAACACTCACACATATGAATTAGTGGCTCTGGAAATATGCAGCAAAATGCATGGAAAAGATGCAAATATCAGCACCAGGGCTGAGACAGAAGAATAACAAGAAGATATAATGTTGTGAATGAGGAACTGGATGTGCTACCAGACTCTACAATATCATTGTAGTAGATCTAACTGCTACGGCAAAGTTCCTTGTAATTAATTCAAAATTTAACTTGCACACTGCCAAGGTAAGTCTTCATGTTTAACAGGTTTGTTGTAATATGTTTGACTCTATTTTTCTGCAAAGGCCGTAACTAAAACTGCATACTCAAGATTTACCGTATATACTAGCATATAAGTTGAATTTTTCAGCACATTTTTGTGCTGAAAAAGCCCCCCTCGACTTATACGCGAGTGAGGTGTATTTTAAAAAATATTTTAGGGTTTTTACTTTGTTGGCCGCCAGGGGGCGCAGTTTTTAGACTAGTGGCACCAAAATTTCAGGGTATCATCTGGTGACGCTCCTGATGATACCAGCCAGGTTTAGTGAAGTTTGGTTTAGGGGGTCCAAAGTTATGGATCCCCAAGGGGGGGTGCCTCATCCCCCATTGTTTCCAATGGGAGCTAACAGTAGATGGGGCTACATTTTGAGGGTCCATAACTTTGAACCCCTTGAACCAAACTTCACTAAACCTGGCTGGTATCATCAGGATAATCTCTTGCTGATACCAGCCAGGTTTGGGGATGTTTGGTTCAGGGGATCCAAATTGGGTGCTCCCATCCCTATTGTTTCTAATGGAAGCTAATAGTAGATGGAGCTACCTTTTTTTTTCTTTTCTTTTCCAGCAGTTTTCCGGCAGCTTAGTTTTTCTTTTCTTTTCCAGCAGTGCAA